>NC_141147.1:73164623-73321328 GCF_053477565.2 Lygodium microphyllum | reverse complement strand
TGTAAAATCCCACTCTCACATATACAATAACATGCCATGTAATGATAGCAATGATCGTGATGCAACAATCTTGGAATAAACATCACCAAATAGTTGTAGAAAGTACCAATAAATATTTATGATAGCTTCTTCCAACACAAAAATCCTATTATTTAACAATACCAAATTTGGTACTATCCATAGTACCCATTGTCTAATAATACTAATTTTGGATCTATAGAGTACCAAATTTGATACTATCCATAGTACCAAATCTGGGACTCTATAGTACTAGAGGTTTAAATACCTTTGTTGGTTCTTTATTACATGGTGCAATTTGTTCTATAGTATATTGAATGGTTCAAGTATTCTGTTGTTCGTACTTTAACATAATACCAAACTTGGAATTACATAGTTCTAAATGCTTAAATTCTATTAGTCTTACCATTTTAATTCACTTTAATGTGAAATACCAAATTTGGTACTATGTAGTACTAAAAGCCTTAAGTCCTTTATTCTAGCTTCTTTACAGCATGACTAAATGTAGCACCAAAACTTAAAGTTTGTTATTCTACATGCATAAATAGAGTGCCAAACTTGAAGTTGCATATCATCAAATACTTAAAGTCTTTTGTTATTTTCACTATAATATAGTACCAAATTTAAATAGTACAAAAATTTGATACTTCAGAGTATCAAGATTGCTACCAATATCGACAACAAAGGTACCATAATCACCACTAACATATTTAAAATCCCTAAGATGACCACATAGTACCATCTACATAATCATAATCAACTAGACCCTACTAACTCCAACAACACTTTAGATTACCACGGAAAAAAAACATCATAAAATGCAAAAAATTGTAGATTAGAACAAGTTGGAAGTACCAAGAAGTACTCAAAAAAGGCTTTGATATGTTGAAAATTTGATACAAAAAATCAATACACACTCTGGTAGGTAGGAGTGACGATGAATAGCAAGGCTCCCATATGACTTTTTTCATATACTAATTAGGAAAAATCATACATCTGGTGGTTCAAATTGATATGAATAGCCTTCCATCTAGCTAAAGTAATTAGTCACAAGGAGAGACAATTCATATTTGACATCTTAGATTGGATGTCACCAATAGTAGGCTAGTAGGTATGAGGAGCCATCTTGGGGCTCAACTTCTAGCACATAGGAATGGAATGCTAAGTAGTTTTCACATTCATTGTTTAAAAACTATTAGCAAGTATCTTTGAAAATTATTGTGTTACTGGCATGGAATTGAGAGTATCCTACCAATATTTTCCACAAAATTTTTACAAACATAGGTTTCGATCAAAATTTAGCACCAACATAAGGAATTCCATGAAGATTCTTGTGACATACTTCTCAAATTTCTTGAGAAAATATATATGTTCATACAAAGATGGTAACATAAGACTAATTAATAAGACTATAGAACACATAAATACCAATGGCCTCTAAGTAGCTTTACTTGTAAGAACATTTGGTTTTTTCAAAGTATATGTGAATCATGTAGACAAAATCTCCATTATTTTTGGCATCTTACAATAGCTTATTTGCTTGAGATCCAAGTTCCATCAAGAGATTTTTGACTTTTGGCCTTACCCTACAATAATAATTTTTATTAACCATGATTGGTTTTGACCCATCCATCTACTCTTGTTTGTAGGGATGTTTTGAATCCTTCAAGAGTACCCCGTTAACATCCACAATTATCAATATACTTTTTCTTATAGAAAGATCATTTGGAAGCTTACTTTCTACAACATTATACTTGTCGATCCATAAGGTCTTATGGCTACATAAGAAATTAACAGATGAGATATATACAAGAGAAAAAACAAATATTTGAACACTCAAAAGTAGCATAAAAAAGATATATGCAAGACAAAACAAATGGTTGAACCCAAAAAACATAAAAAATCAAGTGTCATAGAAAACTCATAACAAAAGGCTGAGTTACAAGGCCATGCAGTGCTTGTAGGTATACTACATCTTGCATGCACACATGTTAGGCATATGCACAAAGAAGAACTTTGTCTCTTTACATTGAACCACTCTACTAGAGGAACATCATCTTTACTTGAATGCTACTCATTTTTTATAGGTCCTAAAACCTGCTCTTTCTCTCCCTCTAGCTCCTCCTTCTACTCTTCATAGACAATAGGTTGAATGGGGTTCTTATCTCCCTCTAAGTGTCCCTTCTACACATCATAGATAGTATGCTCAGTCCATTACGTCTCTCTCTCTAAGCACACTTCACAATTAATAGGTTCTTCCATGTGGTCCTTGACTCCATATCCACCCTAGACTCTAACTTTGCATCATGCATACCCTATTTCCTTTTTGCATCTATATCGACCATCACCTCATCACAAGGCTTAGTAACGGGGGAGGGGGGTCATTTATGTCTGGAACCTCCACATGCACATTAAAACCTACCCAAGATTGGGAGTTGCTATGGGGTTGATTGATGTGTATCTTCAGCAAGTCTTGTAGCAAGGCCCTTCTCTCTCTTTGAAATGTCCTTTTGCAGATCATCTAGCATGTCTTGATTTTGTTTTGTAATGGTATCGTGCATTTCTGTGTCACCTAAGTTTTTATGGGGATCATCAACCCCTTGTAGCTCTTCCATATCCTCATCAAAGTCATGTCTACACTTTGAGTCCTTATCTATAGCATGTTTGTCTACATACTCCTCCATATTTGCCTCATAAACTATAAAGTTTAATAAGATGACCCATTACAAATAAGGAAAACAAAAATAAGGGATAGAGTATAAAAAAGAAATGAATAATTATCTACTCTTTGAAAGATGTCCCATGTGAGCTCAACTCTTGGTTACTTCAAGGATTCAATTATTGTATCCATCTTTTGCACAAGTGTCGTTTGTCACATGAGAATGGCAGTGAAATGGAGGGAGTGGTACTAGTGCTTACAGGCCAACATGAAAGAAAGAACCACATATTTAGAGTCTAAGCACTCCCGAAAAGTAAAAAAAAAAGACCCCAAAACACAGATTGTGTTGCTTCTATCTATAATGTGGAGTCTAGGAAGTAATGTGATTTTCTACCTCTTTTTCGTTATACATCATTATTTTAAAAAGTCACTCTGGGCTTGAGCCTCTTGACACTTAGTCTCGAGAAAATCGCATTTTATCTGCTAGAAAAAAATGAAAATGTCATGTCAATAACTAATACTAAGGTAATGCCCTACAAGAATGTAAACAACTACTAAGATTGAAGCAATCAAGCAATACCAACAAAGAATGAAGTTCAAAAACTTGGCAACTAAGGGAAATAACATGGTACCAAAAAAGTAGCAAGGGTTTTTAAGTGTATACAAGCTAAAAAAAGCTATCAAATACTATAAAATGGTACAAAAGCATCCCAAATAATACAAAAAGTTCCAAACACTACAACCCCTTGAAGATTTATAGCAAAAACTACAAACAGACAATAAGATAAAATGTACCAAAGTGTACTAGAATGTATCAAGAGAGAGCTAGATATAGTGTACCAAAATGTACCAAGATATAATATACCAACATGTATCCAAATTTACCAAAATGATATTCATATTAACATATACAACAATGTACCAAACACTATAAAAAGGTTACAAATAGTATAAAAAGGTATGCAAAAATATAGAAAATGATAATAAAAGTTACAATAATTTTCAAAAGAATCAATATATGTGGCTTTAGGGTATTTAAATTCCCAAAGGTCTATTGCAAAAAGCATAAACAAACATAAGACCACGGTACAAAAAGGTACTAGAAGGTCCAAAGGTTCTAAAATGTCCATGATAAATGTACCATAATATCCAAAATTTTCCATGATATTTCAAAATGTAGAAAAATGTTAATCGTAAAATGTATAATACTATATCAAATGTATAGATTACTATAGTTGAGTGATTGCCTTGTATTCAATATATGGCTATAATTTATATCAAATGGATGTTAAGAATGATTTCTTGAATGGAACTTTTGCAAGGGAATTATATATGGAACAGCCATAAGAGTATGTACACCCTAAGTATCTATAGAATGTATGCAAGCTAACTATGGGTTAAACAAGCATCTAGAGCTTGGTGTGAAATGATTAACATGCTTTAATACAAAATGGGATTTTAACAAAGCATGGCTAATTACTCACTCCATGTCAGACACATGGAGGATAGAATGGTGGTTGTTGTTATCTATGTTGATGATATTATCATGAGAGGTACACTTGAAAGAACAATTGCTAAAGTGAAGTATGGTCTGCATAATGAGTTTGATATGAAAGATCTTGGATTGTTGAGGTATTTTGTGGGCATTAAAGAAATTAACACTCCACATGGATTTTGGTTGGTGCAAAGACAATATTCCTTGGAAATGACGGAGAAGTATGAGATGATAGCATATAAGCCAATTGATACACCATTAGACCACAACATAAAGATGGTTGATGATGGGTAATATATTGAGGATATTACTATGTTCAAGAGGATGGTTGGTAGCTTGATCTATGTAACTATAACAAGACCAAAATTGAGCCACTCAATGGGAGTGACAGGCCAATTCATGCAAAGGCCATGCAAGTCACACTTGGATGTAGTGAGAGTGAGGAGAGTGTTGAGGTATGCTAAGAAGACAATGAGTTATGGCCTATTCTTTGAGAAAGGTATCAATCCTAGATTGTTTGGGATGCTGAGTGGACAAGAATTCTAATGGGTAGAAGATCCACTAGTGAATATAATTTTTATTTTGTTTAACCATGGTAAGTTGGAGTAGCAAGAAGCAACCCAAAGTAGGTTTATCAAGCACTGAAGCAAAGTATAGAGGAATAACATTGTCAAAATTTAAGCAGATATGGATGAGTCTACTTCTATGTGGTGACATGGGGATTGAGATAGATGGTGGAGTTATCATGTATTGTGATAATATCAATAGCATTATGCTTTCAAAGAATCCGATCTATCATATAAGAACAAAACATAGTGACCTATATTATCATTTTATTAGACAGAAAGTCATGGATAGAGAGATAGACTTGGTACGTGTCAAAACTAATCACCAAGTTGCAAATATCTTTACCAAAGCATTAGGTAAAGATAAGTTTGAGTATTTTAGAAGTGTACTTAGAATATTATAGTTGCAAGCTCATTTTGAGCTCAAGGGGGAGTATTAAGAAATATGAAATACGTTAAGTCATATCCTATGTTTGTGTGGAATAAAAAAGAGACTATATGTAAAGTAGCCTAAAGTCAAAGTATCTATCCACTTTGGAAGATACTCATAGTGTATATGAGGAATGAAGAAGAAGAAGAAGAAGATGGATTTAGCCTCTATATCTTATGCCATGTATGGTGAGGATTAAATTAATTTTTACAAATTCTCAATATTGTTTAATTATTACATGATCATATCTTATCATGCATATGGCACTAATTGCTCATGCTTGGTAGTCAAATGGCAAAAACTAATGACATTTGTATCGAATGTAGTAGATTATTGAAAGAAGATATTATTTTATCAAAGAGCGATTATGGTACACAAGGAATATTCATTGGGCACTCGAGTAGCACGGAATTATTTTATGGATATACGCTCTTCAATGTGATAGTTGCATACATACAAGTGCTAATGAGCTAATTTATGAAATTTTGAAATTATTATCTTGTTGATGTGTATCTTGATTAGGTTAGGATTAATATTTTAGATCTTACCTTTAGAAAAATGTGTGGCCTGTTCTTGGGATGCATTTTGTATTTTGAGCTCCAAGAGAATAAAATTAAATACATATATGCACCGGAGATATGCTCACCCATGCATGTGGCATAATGATACCCAATCGGTCTCTCGTGCATTCTTCTCTCTCAATTTTACTCTTTGACAATTAGTCGTTCATGAGTTTTCTTCAATATTTGGCAAAGATATGTTGATTTTTCCCACCATTGGTATCAGAGCATAGTGATTGGTCTATGAGTTTACATCTAGTCTCTATCAAGAAATATGATATACATCCGTCATCAAGAGTTCCCCCATCGTCATCATCAAATCTCACTACAAGAACTACTAGATAAACCAATTACATTGTGGTTCACTTCTTGAAGCATGGGAAATATGAAGGTTTTCTCCTCTCTCAAATATATGTTTGTTGGCCATACCATTTACGTCGATATGTTTTCTCTTCCATATGGTGGTTTTCTCCCATGAATGGAGAGCATATATTCAACTTCCCATAAGGATTTTTCTATCAAAATCGGTCCTAGATTACACAAAATTTGCCTTGTTACTCTAGTAGTCAAGATGTAGTGTTGACATCAGCATTTAGATAAACCTCTACCAAATGTAGGCTAGGCTAGTAATTTCACTACCATCAACAACTACAAAATGGTACATTATCATCTACAACAAAAATCACATTCAAACAATATGATTATTTTAATATTTAAAAGCTTAAAGATTATAAGCTTTAATAAGTATATGACATTCTAGCAGCAAGTTGTTCTTATTTGACTAAGGGGGGAAGGGGGGGGGACACTGCATAGTAGTCCTCTTCCATTAAGGCTACTATTTCATCAAGCCTTTACATGCATATTTATTCCCTCTAAGCATTGTTCCTATGTGGGGGGTGGGGGGAGACATACTAAAGTCTTGTTTCCATATGTAGTAAGGAGACTTTAACCATTGTTCATGCTCAAACAAGGGTTGGAAATTACTAGCCATCATGGCTCCATCCATAGGTAGAGGATTGAATTTTGTGCTGCAAGATATCTTAAGGGTTTTTCTTGCATAAATGTGTTTCTCTTCATTTAGGGTCATCACTAACAAATTCTTGGTTAAGAACTTAAGTAGCCGAATATAATAAGTCTCCTATTCCTTTGCCATTAATTGTTTGAATAACATTTCAAATATTGACCAAAGCTTTTCTATATGCCACACTTGTTTGCAAATTTATTCACCTCTATATTCTTCCAAGCATGTTATTCCTTGAAGAAACCACTCTATCAATGTATAATGTAAAATATTATTTCTAAGGAATAAGATATAATGGAACCCATGAAGTTAAAGGTCTCAAAATAACTATGGGTTCTTATTGAAAAAACATAATTTTCTTATGTCTCCTTTACAGTCTTCTAATATCATATTAGACATGTCTTTTTATCATCATTATAACCTTGACATTGACTATCTCCTTCATTAAATAGCTTTTGAATTTCAAGGAGAGCATATCACTTTGTAGGGCAATACTGATTCAGAGTTATTCTGCTTGATTTCATGTACCTAGGTCAAAGTCTTGTCCTTAGGAGACAAAGTAAAGCCTACATGATCTATGTGATCAAGGTTGAAAATCATGAGACTACACATATTATACCATCACAAAAGCATTTTCTAGCTACCTATAGGGACTTTTTTGCCAAAGATTATCCATCTCAATTGCCATGCTCTAAAGGAGAGTTAGACCACAACATAGATTTAGTTCCTAGAGATTCACCTCCCATAAGCACCTTATAGACATAGCCCAATTCACCAAATTAAAATTCAATAGTAAGTCACTAAACTTCTAAATAAAGGTCTTATTTGTCCTAGCTTGTTGCCATTTGGATCACCTATAATTCTTGTAGAAAAGAAAAATAAAACATCTTGCATATGCATTGATTATAGGGCACTTAAGAAAATCACAGTCAAATATCAATATTCTACCCTATGTTGATGATTTGCTAGATAAATTAAAGGGAGTTTCAATCTTTAGAAAAATTGATTTAAAGTCTGGATACTATCAAATTAGAATAGATATTGTTCACATTATTAAAACTACATTTCGTGCATAATTGGGATATTATGAGTTTGTGGTTATGCCTTTTGGTTTAACGAATGCACTTCTAACTTCTACTATGCTTAAGAATAAAATTTTTATTACTTATCAACATTGTATTATCGTGTTTTTCAATGATATTTAGTTTTCGTAAATTGAAAAGAAACATAAAGAAAATTAAAAAGTAGTTTTCAATTTGTTAAAATATAATCACTTGTATGTTAACTTTGCAAAAAGTGTACTCTTTCAAGATCAAATTGAATATCTAGGCCATATTATTTCTGCCCAAGGTATCATTGTTGATCAAAACAAAGTGCGTATTATTCATAAATGATATGTTCCTCAAAATGTTCATAAATTCTTTTCTTGGCCTACTTGGCTTTTATAGAATTTTTTTGCATAATTTTTTTTTGATTGCTTTGTCTCTAATAATTTTATTTCATAAAAATGGGGGTCTAGTCAATAAAAATCTTTGGACTCTTTATATATTTCTTAACTCATGCTCCTATCTTGCAATTAATTGATTTTACTTAACCTTTCTTTTTTGTTTTCTTCTTAATGCCAATTGATCAAAATAGGTACTGTACTGATGAAAAATGACCATCCCATTACCTACAAGATCTGCAAATTGAAACCTTGTGAGAAAAATTATAGCATATATAATAATCAACTATTTGATGTTGTCCATTTTTTTGATATTTGAAAACATTAAGCCCAAAGAAACAGTCAAAGCCCTAGAAGAAATTGTAGCAGAGCAAGCACATTAGAGAATAAAATGAAAATGAGTATCGCACAGAATTGAATGCTAGGTTGAAGTTGCCCGTAAACATCTATGTCCATGCTAACATGGGCACATTGCCTAAAGAACATGAGGAAAACCTAACATATTTGCTAACATGGGAGGAAAAATAACATGTTGGTAAGAACTATGATTAGAGTTTAGAAAATCTTTTATGGCATGTCTTTGATGGGGAAGCCAAAGAACAACACTTTAACAATTACATTTCGTGAAGTGCTTTGTCACCATGATGTGCTCGAGATTGAGGAGTTACGCAAAAAGTTGAAGGACAAATCCAATATGAGAAATGGTAGTTTAATACTCAAGATTTTATGGCTGAAATTGAAGGTCAGCTAATGATTATCTCGAAGGAATGATAAGCCATATGGTAGTCTCAAAGAGACCCAACCTATGTAGCCCCCACTTCCTTCTATGTACTTGCTATTGTCCATGGTATGGTTTTAGTAGGACCCATCTTAGACTCTCCCTTGCTTGAGAAAATTTTAATGGAAGAGGAACTACATATTGCTATACTAGGACAATGAACAATACTACTCGATGTTGCATAATACTTATCATTCCTAGCAAAGTTCCCATGACTCCTCGACACTTGCTTTGCATTAGAGTATAATCTTGAGTTCTAGAATTGCCTTCTAATATCTTGAGTGACATGGATTCGTACTTGTAAACATGTATATAAATTGATCATGTTTTTAATAATTATGTATAGAAACAAACACATTTTTGTTTCTTTATGTATTTATCTTTAAAAAACTACATATCGATCGGGATCTTAAACGGGCCTGACACTAGCTATAGGCACTAGCCGGGCCTCTCTAGCCCTCATAAGACAACCCCACACGACCTTGTGACTAGGAGCACCCAAGGGACATACTGCCCTAATCACTACTATAGATATTGCATTTGTAGGGGAACATAGTCCAACTATTGCCCTTCCCTACTCCTGAGAGGGAAATCCCACACATCTTGGTGTAATATGGCAACGTGATACAAACAGAAAGGAGACACCCCTCCAGCTAAATGTTGTGGCACCAATGAAACTCTCCTACACCTTGTGGATTTGGCCCTATGATGCGCTACTCTAACATAAAGCACATACAAACACACTTTGCTACTAGTTTCCTCGTGCTACTAGTCTCTCTTAAATTTAAATGATGATCAGCCTATATACTAAGCATAATCAAATAAATCAAAAATTGAAACATTTTTAGCAACTACTCACTTTTACAATCCCTCTTCCCTCCTACCGTTGAGGTTTTGCATTCGTTGGATAGGTGTAGTGTTCATTTTTGTGTAGTTTTTCATGTAAAAATCGATAAAAATATACTATAACATAGAAAAAAGGCTTGATTAAGGCTTATCTCCCATGCTCTAACCTTCTTATACGTTCATGACTATAAAAAAGATATTTTTCCAATTTTTAAGATGCAAAAAATATTTTTCCCTATTTTTTCTATTTTTTTCTCATTTATTTGTTCATAAAAATGTGTTTTTTTCTAATTTATGTGTCTTGACTAATCATATTGATTGAACACTAGTTTTTATCAGTTCTTTTATCCCATATGAACTTCATTCCCCAACCCCAAATAGAAGAAACTCTCATTTTTCCTCATTTAAGACGTACTTCGGGTTCTGAATGATTATTTACGACACTACAAGATACATGCCTTATACATACATTTAAAGTGAAAAAAATATTCATAAATAAATTTGCCCCCCTCATCACAAAAAACGTCGGTATTGGCGACGCCATAGAACAGTCGGTATCAGCGTCGTTATCAGCGTTGCTATTTGCGTCGGTATCATGCGACGTTGATACCGACACTGATAACGATGCTTTGTGATGCATGTTGCAATGCTGATAGTGACACGTGCAATAAATTTGCAATGTTAATAGCGACGGTAACAAGGTTTTTTTTTTTGGTGGACAGCCACATATAACACTATGTGCTTTATTTGGGCCATACAAAATAATTTTAGTAATGTGTACAATGCTTGTGTAAATAAAGGCAAAGTGTACTTGAATCATAACACTGATACATGAAATAAATACATGATCCTATAATGAAAGCGACCAGTACAATCATGGCAAGGTACTACTATTACATAGAAAATGCCTCCACAAATCACGTGACCAAAAAGAAGAGTATGTGAGCTCTAGGGATCCAAGGGCGAGCTATAGATCTTGGCCATCCGAAACCTCGTCTCGCTGCAAAGGAGCATTGAACGGACTCTGCAAAAAAAGAAACAACTACACATCAGTCCACCATACAATAATGCCTTTTAATTAAACTTAGTAAGTACGGACAAGAAAGATGAGTGACTTACAGGGCCGCCACGTCCATACAATCAGTCGATCAATGCAGTGAGACCGTGTCTCTCTGCATATCGAGTCTCTAGGCCGGTGGGATCGTAGTTTGTAATGGAGTGCTGCAAAGAAAACAAAATACAACTGTTAGAAATACGATTGTTAGTACAAGGAATATTGCAAAAAAATAAGCAAGCAGAACAAAAGAAAAACTTACAAAGTTCTCTAGATATGTCTTGTGACCGCCACTCCCAAGATGATGGACCACTCCGGCCTCCAATTGTGCCCTCACTGCCTTGTGCTGCTATCTCTAATGTTGTGGAGAATCTGTAGCCCTCTTCCTAAGTCGGCACCAGTCGTCCGCATCTAGCCACTCGGGCTTTGAGGCCCCACTCTTAAGTGCCTTGCATGCATCTAATCGTCTGTGTGATATGTATTCATGCATGCACTTCATCATCTAGCCCGTGGAAAACCTATCTGCTGCGGAAGGATGCTACTATGTAGTCCTTGCTCCCCTCTAGTATGTTCTTCCAATGATCTAAGACGTTGTGCCAAAAAACTTGTTGGCACAACTCTCTCATACGAGCCATCACCCTCCTCCCCTTATCATTCATGATGATGGCTCCTATCCTATCATCTACAAGGTATCCATACCCCTCTGGGGTATGCCTAAGATATGTCCTCTCCCACCTGCGACCATGCTCCTGGGCATATCCAAGAGACCCCTGTACATCTGGTATACCTACAGGGGTAGTATCTCTCACAGTAGCACTCATAGGGGTGCCACCTGCGGACGACTGAGCAAAAGCTAGAGTGACTGGAGTAGACGTCCCCACAGGTGTGACAAATCCTACGGGTGATGCAACTCTAGCAGAACGACGAGACGGAGACACTGCGTCGGTACCTCCACAACAACCACATGAGCCACACTCTCTCGAAACCTCTTCAAAGTTAGAGGCAGAGATAGAGAGTTGGAGTAAGAGTGTAGAGCAGTATGTCTCACTCACTCTTTCATTATCCATTCTCACACATAACTAAAGTGAATAGTACAACCTAAGGTCTCAAGGACCATTCACATCAAAGACAACTAACTCCTAAAACACCGACTTATTCAATGTCCGCATAGTGTGGTACAGTTGAACATCTTAAGTGTTGGGTACAGTCATAATTGAAGATAGATAGATGAGCTTGAAGTCTAATACTCCCCCTCAAGCTCAAGAGAACATCTAGACACCAAGCAGCTATCTAAAAACACTGAACTTATCTTTACCCAAAGACTTGGTAAAGATATCTGCAACCTGCTTATCAGTCTTCACATTCATGAGGTCAAATCTCCCTGCAAGAACCATCTCTTTGATGAAGTGGTAGTGTATCTCTATGTGTTTTGTCCTAGCATGCTATACTGGATTCATAGCTAGGAGTACACTACTCAGATTATCACATAACAAGGCCATTGGAGCATCCACCTGTATATCCAAATCAACCATAAGCTTGAGCAGGCATGCAATCTTACATGTTGCCAATGCAGCACCCCTGTACTTTGCCTCACTACTCAATAAAGCAACTATAGGTTGCTTCTTGCTACTCCAATGTAATGAACGGGGATCACGGGAACATGGCATGGGAACATACCAGTCACACTGACGGTATATAAGGTGTAAGAGGGTATTTTGAGGCATCACAGAAATTATCAAGAAACTCTCTTTTCACCTTCTCAAGCTTCCATGGCTTCTTATTCTTCTCCTTCCTCTTCTTCTTCCTTTCTCTCTCTTTCTCTCTCTTCTTCCTACCTTTCTCTCTCCTCTCCCTCTTCTTCTGCAATCCTTCTCTCTCTCCTTTCCCTTAGTTAGGACAATTAGGTCTCTTTCATTACAAGTGGTATCAAAGCTTTGCCCTTAATCCTTCTTTTTTCCCATAGATTTAGGGCTCTCACAGTTTCCCACAGTTAGAAAACCCCAGTTACATCTCTTTCACAGGTACGCAGGAGTACTCAGGCAGGCTGTTAGCCCTCTTGAAGACTATGGCAACTTTTCTTGGAGCTTTCCCAAGAACCATGGATACATTTGGAGGCGGGCAGACAAATTTGATAGGTCATCACTAATTTTCATGCAAGTTTTTAAAGGGTTTTGGGCAAAAAGGAGGGTAGCACAGTTAGAGAAGGTAAAAAACTCAATTACTTTTCAAGAAGACCTTCTCTCTCCTCCTTCCTCCAAGCTGCCATGGAAGCTCCAGCCCAAGAACCTCAGGAATCTTGCTTCTCCCCCTCTTCCTCAACAAGAAGGGCTTGTCTCAATGCTTTCCCCTCAGCTGGAGCAGCATATTGAGCAGCAACAACCCTGATCTACCCTGCCTATAGGCCCCAGGGGCAGCCCCAAAATTTGTGGCACAAAAAACGGGCTGCTTTGTGGCCTGCTGGACAGCCCCCCTGTCAAGTTTTTGGGAGAGAAGGAAGGAGTCTCACTTGTAGCTTTCTTGCTTGCACAATGGGGGAATACACACAGAGGTGGAGGCTGAAAACAATTTTCCTCTTCTTAGTTGTGTAAGCCAAAAAGAAGTCCCATACAAAGAAATAGAAGAACCCTATATATGGGTCTCAAACCAAAGACAACTAACTAAGGTGGCATACTAACTGAGCCATGAACTAGAGTAGATAAGGATAGCTGTCATCTAGCTATTATTCATGGGCGGTGTACCATCTGCATCTACAACTGACAAGTCGGTGACATAAATGCACATCGGTCACCCTGGCATATCACGAGTGGAGCTCGATATCTCAACACTCCCCCTCGAGCTCAATCCCAATTCCTGCACACGAAGCAGGTCTCTGAACTTGCGCAGCTTCTCTACACCCAATGCCTTCGTAAATATGTCAGCTACCTGATCCTCTGTGCTGACATAAACTAGATCAATAAGACCTAGTAAAACCCTCTCCTGCACATAGTGATAATGCACCTCAATGTGCTTTGTTCTAGCATGATAGACTGGGTTATTTGCCAAGTGTATACTACTCATGTTGTCACAATAAATGACAACTGGCCCATCTGTAGGCTGATGCATATCATAAAGTAGCTTATCCAACCAAGCTACCTCACATGCAGCCATTGCTACACCCCTGTACTCAGCCTCTGTGCTGGACAAGGCAACTGTAGGCTGTTTCTTGTTGCTCCAAGTGACTGCAGTACTCCCAAAAGAGAACACATATCCATTGGTAGATCGTCTATCAGAAATGCTACCAGCCCAATCAGCATCAGTGTATCCATGCAACTGTATCTAAACCCCAGTCTCATAAAATAGTCCATACTGCAATGTGGACTTCACATACCTGAGTATGCGTCTAGCCGCATCCAAATGCGGTTTCCTTGGAGCTTGCATAAACTGACTTACCAATCCAACAGCATAGCTCAAATCTGGCATGCTAATAGTCATATAAATCAAGCTTCCTACTATGCATCTGTACATAGTAGGGTCTTCCAGAAGCTCACCTGCATCTATGCTCAGCTTCACATTCTGCTCCAAAGGAACTGAAATAGGCTTACAGCCTGTCATCCCATATTTGGACAGCATGTCCAATCCATACTGCCTCTGCAAGAGCTGTATCCCACTTGGTGATCTAATTACCTCAATGCCCAAGAAATAACGCAGCTCTCCCAAATCCTTCATCTCAAACTTCTGCTTTAATAGCATTTTCACATGAAGGATATCTTCATCACTGTCACCTGTCATAATCAAATCATCAACATAAATGACAAGTAGCATAATACCTTTCTCTGTTTTTCTCACATAAAGTGAGAAATCCGCCTTGGAAATCTGAAAGCCAATAGTGATAAGATACTATCCTATCTTGTCAAACCATGCTCTAGGTGCTTGCTTCAAGCCATACAAGGCTTTCTTCAACCTGCAAACAAACTCAGGATGAACAGCATGCACATAACCTGGTGGCTGCTCCATATAGACCTCTTCTTGCAAATCACCATGCAAGAAGGCATTCTTTACATCCATCTAATGTAAAGACCATCCCTTTGATACAGCCATAGCAATGAATGCTCTTACAGTTGCCATCCTTGCAACCGGACTGAATGTTTCTTCATAGTCAATGCCATATGTTTATGCATACCCCTTGACTACTAATCTTGCCTTGTATCTGTTCACAGAACCATCTGCATTGTGCTTCACCTTATAAAACCACTTACAGCCAATTGCATTCTTACCTTTAGGCAAATGTACCAATTCCCATGTAGCATTTGCTTCCAAGGTATCCATTTCTTCATCCATGGCTTTCTCCCATTTTTCTTTTCCCATGGCTTGCTCAAAAGAAGTGGGTTCTGGTTCCTATATCACCTTGACCATATATGCATAGTGAATGGCTGTAAATCCATCATATTTCAGCCTATCCACAGGATACCTAACTCTGGTAGACCTGCGCAAAGTAGGTTCACTCCCAGGTGCTCTCAAAACATCCCTGGTCTTCCTTACTCTAGGTGTAACAATATAAGGAATACCCAACTCATCATCAATGCTCTGTTCTGAGCCACTGGATTCACCATCCACATAAGAGTGACCTGCATTCACATCAAACATGGGCTGATCTACCTTCTCTTTTCCTTTTCGTGATACCTGCATACCACTATCTACATTGCTTTGAGAAGATTCTCTTGATCACAATCTGCCTGTCCATGGCGAAGAATGTGAACCACTGCTAGAGGACGCTCCAGGTCCACTAATATTTTGTGACTGCTGCTGTGAATTCTGTGCAGCATTACCATTTTGTGCATCTACATCATCAATCACATTTATTGGTTTATACAAGCTACTCATCTCATTAAAAAAAACATCTCTACTCACTCTAAACTTACGAGTAGAAGGGTTATAGCATCTATACCCTTTTTGCTGTAGAGAGTAACCAATAAAGATGCACTTCTCAGCTTTTGGATCCAACTTGGATCTCAACTCATCTGGCACATGTACATAGGCAATGCAACCAAAAATTTTCAAATGAGAAATATCTGGTTTCCTGCCAGTATACCTCTCCTCTGGAGTCATCCCATGTATTGCTGCAGTGGGAGTCCTATTCATTATATAGACTGCTGTAGCAATTGCTTCAGCCCAGTAAAAATCTGGCAAGTCTTTTTCGTTGAGCATGGCACGAGATACCTCTCCAATATGCCTGTTTTTCCTTTCTGCAATTCCATTTTGTTGTGGGGTATGACTACATGAATATTGCTGCTTTATGCCATGCTCCTGCAGGAACCTTGCAAACTCATTTGAGAGGTACTCTCCCCCTCCATTTGACCTTAGGCATTTTATTTGCAGACATGTTTCTTTTTCAACCATAGCTTTAAGAGTTTTGAAATGCCCAAAAACTTCACTTTTCTTTTTCATAAAATACACCCAAACTTTTCTGCTATAGTCATCAATAAAAGTGACAAAATAATGACAGCCTCCAAGAGATGCAGCTTTAGTAGTCCACACATCAGAGTGGATTAATTCCAATGGCTTCTTACTCTCTTGAACATGTCTAGGAAATGGTTTCCTTGCCTGTTTTCCAAACTGACAGGCTTCACATACCTTATGCATTTCTGCAACCTTGAATTTAGGCAATCCTGCAACAATGTTTTGGGCCTGCATTGATTTAAGTCGCTGTACATTAACATGACCAATGCGTTTATGCCAGATATCAATATCTGCAACTACACCGGTCCCATGTGCAAACATTGCTGCACTCAATTCAGGCATGTCTGCATCCAATGTAAACATTCTGTCCTTCTTCTTTCCTTTTGCTATCAAGCGACCTTTATTTTTCATATCCTCAACAAAGCATCCATGAGGATTAAATCTGACCTGCAAGCCTTTCTCAACCATTTGACCAACAGAAACCAGATTCTTGGTGATATTGGGGACATGAAATACATCGGACAGATATTTCTTTTTCCCATCCTGCATAGACAAATGAATTTTTCCAATCTGCACAATAGGATGTGTAGTATCATCACTAGTCTCCACAAATCCTGGTTTTTCCATTTTCCTTGCATCCTCCATCCATTCTGCATGACCTGTCATGTGGTTTGATGCACCTGAGTCAACATACCACACATCGTTGCTTTCTTCTGCACTTGTCACATAATTGTTCATGTGCTGCACCATAAACAAATGCTCATTTCTGTCATCACCCTGTCTACTAGAAGATGCATAATTTCCTTGTTGCAATTTCCCATTCATGATGTCATTCTGCTTTTTATAGCAGTCTTTAGCCATATGACCCATTTTACCATAGTAGTAGCATTCAACATTGCTGTTTGGATTTTGGCCTCTTTGCCATCCACCACGACCTCTTTGGCTCCCCCTGCCTCTAGAGTTACCACGTCCTCCTCCATAGGACTGGTTTTCTTGAGTTTGCTGCATATTCTGATTTCTACCACGGCCTCCAGATCGGCCTCCTCTACCTCTGCCTCTACCTCTTCCAGCATTTGAGTAGAAGACAGCTTCTTTTGAAGTTCCTCTTAAAGAAGATGCACCACCATTTCTCTGCTCCTCAGAAATTAGAAGAGCAATCAACTCCTCAAAATCAGGAAATCTTTCACGAACTGAAATGGATGTCCGAAACTGTGCATAATCCTTTCCTAGACCATTCAAGGTCACAGAAACTAAATCATCATCTTCCACTGGCGATCTAATGGAAGCAAGTGCATCTGCGATCTTCTTCACCTTCATGTGGTAGTCATTGATGCTCATATGTTCTCTTTGCACATTGTGCAACTCTTGCTTGAGCTGCATTTTTCTCGCTTGCGTATTTGTGCTATACATTTTTGACAGAGTATCCCATGCCTCCTTTGGCGTACTTGCATCCTGAATATGCACAATCATAGAGTCTGAAATGCTGATA
Source organism: Lygodium microphyllum (assembly GCF_053477565.2). Taxonomy (NCBI): domain Eukaryota; kingdom Viridiplantae; phylum Streptophyta; class Polypodiopsida; order Schizaeales; family Lygodiaceae; genus Lygodium; species Lygodium microphyllum. The sequence goes on along the minus strand of NC_141147.1, from coordinate 73,303,532 downwards.
GACAGCCAGTACATAACTTTCCTGGCTCTCTCATGCCATGCTTTAAATGCCTGCATTTGCTGTTCATTGGGAACATCAGGAAGAACTGGTTCTTCTTCATTTCCTGCAACAAATTCCCAATATCCTTTTCCCATAAGGAAATTCATCATTCTAAACTTCCATGCTTGGAAGTTGTTCTTGTCAAGCTTTTCAGTGACAATCTGTGAAAGAGAATCAGACGCCATTACAGAACACTGCAAAAAATTGTCATTGCAAAGAACACAACTTCAGCCTCACAAGGGCAAATCTGCAAAACTGACGAAAGTGGTATTTGACCACACAGTCACTTCCTAGTGACGATTTTGCATCAACAGGCAACAGGGATGATTCTGTAACTCCCAATGTCTCTGCGCACAGGCATACGATGCAATTTCTACGGTTACTTTTCACCGACCTGTAGAACAGTGGCTGCATAGCATAAAACTGGGCCTTTTCCTGAGTGCGTGCAGAAAACTTCTGCCTCCAAAACAGGCCCCGAAATGGCCTCAAATAAAAAAAACAGGGTCGCCAAGGGCTAAAGCCCTGTCCCGCAGCATATACTGCCCTCTTGCTTCACCGCGAAGGGCGTCTCAACCTGAGACAATGCACTCTTGCAATTTCCGGCTGTGCTACCTGTAGAGATCTGCTCCCAAAACATAAAATGAAAGCAACACTGCTTCTCTTACCAGAACACCGCGAGCTTGGCTTGCTTTCTTGAGCTCCTTACCACGAACCTGGCTCTGATACCATGTTAATTTTTTGGGAGAGAAGGAAAGAGTCTCACTTGTAGCTTTCTTGCTTGCACAATGGGGGAATATACACAGAGGTGGAGGCTGAAAACAGTTTTCCTCTTCTTAGTTGTGTAAGCCAAAAAGAAGTCCCATACAAAGAAATAGAAGAACCCTATATATGGGTCTCAAACCAAAGACAACTAACTAAGGTGGCATACTAACTGAGCCACGAACTAGAGTAGATAAGGATAGCTGTCATCTAGCTATTATTCATGGGCAGTGTACCAACCGCATCTACAACTGACAAGTCTGTGACATAAATGCACAACGGTCACCCTGGCATATCACGAGTGGAGCTCGATATCTCAACACCCCCTAGCCCTCCTCTCCTTCTTGACCTCACTCTTGGCTCTTGGCAATCTTCTTGGGCAGCATTAGATGCCTCCTCCTCAGCTCTTGGACTCCCGGGAGTGGCCCACCCCCACTACCACTACCTCCTTGCGTGGTTTTCTTGGCCTCTCCTCTTTTTATCAGAGATTTATTTGCCATTATGCCACAATTGTAGCCCCGTTAACAGACAAGCTGAAAAAAAAGGCTTTCCTATGAGATGAATGGCTGACCGCAGTTTTCAACAGCTGAAAGACTTGCTCACTTCAGCCCCCATCCTCGTATGCCTCGACTTTTTAAAGGATTTTACCATCTAGTGTGATGCTAGTGGATAGGGTATTGGTGCAATCTTGCTGCAAGAACACGGGGTAATAGCATTTGAGAGCCAAAAATTGGATGATAAAGAGAGAGAGTTGTATGTCTATGATCAGGAGATGTTGGCAGTCATTCATGCTATCAAAAAGTGGTATCACTACTTGTATGGCAGCATATTTAAGGTGAAAAGTGACCACCGTGTGCTCAAATACTTCTTGACTTAGCCCAACCTCACTTCCAAACAACGTAGATGGGTGGCTACCCTACAAAACTATGACTTTGAGATTACCCACACCCGTGGCAAGGACAATGTAGTGGCTTATGCACTCTCTCGCATGTGGGCATACAAGGTTTCATCCATCACTGAACTCCACCATGATTGAATTGAAGAGCTCCAAGAGGCATACTTGCTTGATGCTGAATTCAGCCCTCTTTTCCAGAAATTACAGCAAGGTGTCATGGATGACAATTCCCAATATCAGCTCCACAATGGCCTCATTTGGATCCATGGCCGTATTGTGATTCCCCATGCCTCTCCCTTCACCCAAAGGATCCTTGAAGAGATGCATTCTTCACCGATTGCTAGCCACTTAGGGGTCTTCAAAACATATGACTGAGTTTCAAAAAGCTTCCATTGGAAAGGCCTATGGCGGGATGTTACAGACTTTGTGTCTAGATGTGTGCCTTGCCAAAAAAATAAAGATAGCACTCTTAAACCGGGTGGATTGTTGCAGCCTTTACCTATCCCCGAAGGAAAATGGACCCACATTACCGTGTATTTCATCACTGGTTTACCTACAACCAAGAAGGGTTGGGATAGCATATATGTGGTAGTTGACCGACTCACTAAAGCAGCCCATTTCATCCCTACAAAATTTCAGTTTACAGCATCCCAAGTTGCCACTTAGTTTATGGAGCATGTTTTTAAGTTGCATGGCTTACCCCAAGTCATAATACATGACTAGGACACCAAATTTATGAGTCACTTTTGGCAGACAATTTTAAGCTTCGTAGGGACCAAATTGGCTCCGTCCACAGTCTATAATCTCTAAACGGATGGGCAGACTGAGAGAGTCAATAAGTGGCTTGAAACTTATTTGCGACATTTTTGTCATGATGTGCAGAATTCTTGGGACGTATGGCTGCACTTGGCTGAATTTTCTTACAACAACTCCACTCATTCGAGCATTGGAGTCTCTCCCTTCAAAGCATTGTATGGTTATCGGGTGCCCCTTCCTACCATGATTTTCAATGAAAAGCTCAACCCCCTTGGAAAAGAAAAGTTGGACCGCATGCAAGCTCTACTTCAACAATGCAAGTAAACCTCAAAAGGGCTCAAGAGCACATGAAGCTCCATGTTGATGCAAAAAGAAGACCCCTTGACTTTCAAGAGGGTGAATTGGTACTCCTCAAGGTCCCCAAGTCCCGTTATGCCACACTAAAGGACGGTTCTTGCAACAAGTTGGCACACCGTTACTATGGGCCCTACAAAATCATTAAGAAGGTCGGGGACTTGGCTTACCATCTCCAACTCCCTCCCACTACTAAGATCCATGATGTCTTCCATGTGAGCCAATTGAAACCTTTCATTGGCACTCCTAAAGATCATGTAGAGGAGCTACCACCCATAGATAAGGAGGGCCTTATTCAGTACATTCCTGAAGTGGTCATTGGGCAACGTGAAAAGCAACTCCGCACCCGTTCCACACATGAATACCTAATCAAATGGCAATGCCTACCAATAGAGGAAGCCTCTTGGTGCCCAGCATCTATATTGGATGAATTTCCACACCTCAAGGAGGCTGTATTGGCTGGAACTTAACCATGACACCTGTTTTGGGTTGCAGTCTGCATCTGGACAGCCACCTGTTTTGTACCAGTTTTTGTCTTGGTCCATTTTCAGCCCCATCCTCCATACATCGGCTGAAATTAAACCTCGAGGGCTCCGTGCCAACACCTTACTTGCCCCGATCAGAGTTCCCTAGTGGAAGTTATGGCTGTTTTCCTCTAGCCATACCATCTGGGAAACCACACTAGTAATTCCTGGACAGCCCTTTATTTTGTAACAGTTTTGGTCCTAACTTGATTGCAGCCCCGCCCCACCCACATGGGCTGAAAGTACATCTCATGGGCTCCGAACGACACCTCAGCTGTTCCATTTGGAGTTTCCCACACAAAGTTATGGTTGATTTCCTACAGCACACCCTTACAATCCATGACTACATCCCTTGTTTTTTAGGACAAAAACTTTATGAGACAGGATGGTTTGTAATGAATGGGGATATTGGAAACATGGCATGGGAACATACCAGTCACATTGACGGTATATAAGGTGTAAGAGGGTATTTTGAGGCATCACAGAAATGATCAAGAAACTCTCTTTTCACCTTCTCAAGCTTCTATGGCTTCTTCTTCTTCTTTTTCTTCTCCTTCCTCTTCTTCTTCCTTTCTCCCTCTTTCTCTCTCTTCTTCCTGCCTTTCTCTCTCCTCTTCCTCTTCTTCTATAGTCCTTCTCTCTCTCCTTTCCCTTAGTTAGGACAGTTAGGTCTATGGTCATATGAGCATCCTGCCCAATCTACATCCGTATATCCAATTAGTTTCAAGGGCTTATCTCTGACATAGAACAACCCATAATCTATAGTGGACTTAACATATCTCATAATGCTTCTAACTGCATCCAAATGCGGCTTTCTAGGTTTCTGCATAAACTGGCTTATGAGCCCTACAACATAGCTCAAGTCAGGCCTAGTGATGGTCAAGTAAATCAGATTGCCAACCATCTGCCTGTACATAGTCACATCCTCTACTTCAGCCCCAGTGCTCATGTCTAGCTTAGTGTTTTGATCAAGAGGTGTATCCAATGGTTTGCATTCAGCCATGCCATACTTCTTCAACATTTCCATGGCATAGTGCTTCTGCATCAGCCATAAACCATTTTCAGCTAGAACTACCTCAATGCCCAAGAAATACTTCAGTTCTCCTAGGTCCTTCATGTCAAATTCAGATTTCAAGCATCTTCATTACATGCTGTATATCCAAGTCATCATCACCAGTGATTATCAAATCATCAACATATATGACCAGCACTACCAAGTCTTTTTTGTAAATAGGCTGTGATCAGCCCTACCAACAACAAATCCAAAGCTCAGTACGTAGTTACTGATCCCTACATGCCAGGCTCTTGGAGGTTGCTCTAGCTCATACAATGCCTTTTTCAGCTTGCATACATAATGCTGAAAATCAGGGTGTACATACCCTTCTGGCTAAACCATATAGACATCCTCTGCCAAGTCACCATTAAGAAAGGCATTCTTCATGTCCATTTGCTGCAATTTCCAGCCTCTAGCAGTAGCCAAAGCAATCATAGTGTGTTGCCATCTTGGCAAGAGGGTTGAATGTTTCCTCCTAATCAAGTCCATACTATTGGGCATACCCTTAGCAACCAGCCTGGCTTTGTACCTTTCAACACTGCCATCCGATTTGCATTTGATCTTGTAGACCCATTTGCAGCCAATGGTCTTTTTCCCTTCAGGCAGTGGCACAAGATCCCATGTCTTATTTTAAGCCAAGGCATTCATTTCTTCATCCATAGCTGCACACCCATTCTCATCTTTCATTGCTTCAACATATGTACCTGGTTCTTTGATTTCCATCACTTTTGTCATGTAAGCATAATGCTTTGTAGAGTAGCCACTGTATATCAACCTGTCAACAGGATATTCGATTCTCTGAGATCGTCTAGGCTGTGGTGCACTGCTCGATTCCCCTCTCTCATGAGGCGAAATGTACCTGCTCTGCCTCGTGCTAGGCATATGGACAGTCGAAATACAAAGTTCACTGTCTAAAGTGTCAGTAGACTCATATCTAGAAATCATACCAGATGCATCCTCAGTAGCTTTCTCTTTTCCTTTGCTGTCCAAGACATCATATCTCCCCCTCACTAACATATTGGTGTCAGTGGGACGGTGAGCTTCTCAATCTCCCTATCCATGGGGATATTTTATGACCACTAGGACTTGTCATAGTAGTGCTCTGCTACGAATCAACTGTAGATACATAAGTGGAAGGCATATTCGATGGCACTGCAGCCGGTGATACATACCAAGAGCCCATCTCATCAAAGATAACATCCCTGCTCACCAAAGTCTCCCTAGTAGAGAGATCATAGCATTTGTATGCCTTCTTCTCCTGTGAATATCCAATGAAAATACACTTATGTGCTTTTGGATCCAGCTTCTTCCTTTTCTCATCTGGAATGTGCACATAAGCAAGACAACCAAAGACTTTCATGTGACTTACATCCGACTAATAGCCATACAGCTTCTCGAATGGTGTCTCTCATGAATACCTGTAGTGGGAGTCCGATTCAAGATATACATGGCTATCATAATAGCCTCAACCCAATAATAGAGCGGCATCTTCTTCTCAGTCATCATGGCACGAGCAACTTCTATCAAGACCCTGTTCTTTCTTTCAGCTATCCCATTCTGCTGAGGAGTGTAGCTGCATGTAAGCTGCCTGTGTATGCCATTTTCAGCCAGAAAATTGTCAAACTCATTTGACACATACTCCCCACCGCTATTTGATCTCAAGCAAGAGATATAGCACTCAAATTCCTTTTCAACCTACTTTTTAAACTGCTGAAAAATAGCAAACACTTCATCCTTTGTCGTCATAATGTAAACCTAAGTATAGCGACTGTAATCATCAATAAATGTCACATACTACTTTGAGCCTCCCATTGATGCATTATGGGCTGGTCCTCAAACAACAGAGTGCACTAACTGCAACGAACATGTAATCTGCCTTACATGCCTAACAAATGGCAACCTTGACTGCTTACCAAACTAGCAAGCATCGCATACATGACCAATATCTAAGTATTGGAACTTGGGTAAACCTGTAACAAGCTATTTTTTCTGCATAATTTGCAGCCTTTGCAAATTCACAGGCCCCACTCTCTTGTGCCAAATTTCCAAATCTCTGGCAAACAGAGCTGAATTCAGCTATGTTTGCCAAATTTCCAAATCTCTGGCAAACATAGCTGAATTCAGCTCTAGCAAAGTAGCATCAAGAGTAAACATTCTGCCATTCTTGTGACCGCGAGCTATTAACTTGCATCCATTGCCAAACTCTTCAACAAAGCAGCCATGCTTATTGAATCTAACCTGCAAGTTTTGCTCTGTCATCTGACCGACAGATAGTAAGTTCTTCATAATCGATGGAACATGTAGTACATCATGCAAATTTTTCTTTCTGCCATCATGAACCACAAGAGGCACTTTGCATTTATGCTCAATGCTATGCTGCGTGTCATCACTTGTACATACATAGCCATGTTTTTCAGCCACCATCTCAGTGAACCAATCACCGTGAGGGGTCATGTGGTTCGATGCCGTTGAATCAACATACCAAACTACATCATCAGTGGATTTTTTAGCAGCCCTATCTTTTACATACTGCATGGCAAATAGTCTATCACCTGAAGCATCATTTTCCTGACTAGACGTAGCAAAATATCCATGCTGTTTTCCCTTCTGATTACCCTACTTCTTCCGACAGTCCTTGGCAATATGCCCATATTTCCTACAGTAATGACAATCCTTATCCTTATTCGGATTATAAGATGGACATTGCTACTGCTAGGAGCCTCTGCCTCTGGTGCTAGATCTCCCCTTGCCTCTAAAGTTTCCACCGCCTCTTGCATTTGATACCTATTGGTTGTTACCTCCATAGGATGTATTCTGCTAACCTCCTCTGCCAAACCCATAGCCTCTACCACCACTGCCACGACCGCATTGATTGGAATAAAAAACTGCATCCTTGTTTTTAGAATTGCTTGACCCTGTAGCCAAGCCAAGTTTAACCTCCTCATGGATAAGCAATGCAACTAGCTCATTGAAATCAAGTATTTCAGTCCGCATAGACACAGAAGTGTCAAAAGACTTACACTCAGGTCCCAAGCCATTCAAAGTCACAGCAACCATGTCTTCATCTTCAACCTGTGAACCAACAGATGCCAGCTGATCTGCAATGGACTTGATCTCCATGACATAATCATCTATGGATCTGCTCTTTCTCTCCATGTTGTTGAACTTCTGCTTCAATTGTATCTTTCTGGCACTTGTGGTTGTGCCATAGTACTTGACCAAGCATCCTTAGGAGAGCTGCAGTTCATTATTTGCATTACCATGGCATCTGATATACATAGAGACAACCCTGTAAGCATATGATATAGTCGTCTCTAATCACTTCTAGGTCAATCTGGGAGCTCAAGTTCAGCTTCGACTCCACCAACTCCCAGTATCCTTTATCTATTAGGAAGTTTTCCATTCTGAACTTCCAGATGGCATAGTTATGGCTATCCAACTTCTCTCAAACAATCTTGGTAATATGACAATCCTTTCTGCATTTGCCACGTTGTAGACCCTATCTGGCTACCTGTAAATCAATTCTTCTTAACAGTTTAGTTTCAGCCTACAATTATTTATGACAGTTTTCAACATTCTATGTGCTCAGACATTCAGCTATTCTAGCCTGAAAATAGTGGTACATATACCTCCTGATACCTGGCAATCACCTAGGTATTGCAGCTTGCATGTACGAACTGCATTCAATGCAAAACCAACATGTATTTGGGCAACCTGTTCATGTATAGACAAGCAATCTATAGGCTAAAAAATGATAGTAATCAATAGCTCTTTTTGAGCTCAACATAGAGGGTACATGCCCCAAGATCACTTACATCAGTTCAAAGTTGCAACATACAAAAGCGAGTCACTTTCTCCTCCATTGCAGCATCCATTCTTTTTTCTACCCCATTTCCAACCACCACATCTTTGACGAGTCTATCATTGTACTTCAGTGACCATAGCATACTGCTTTCTGAATCCACCGTTGGTAGCCATTGTGAAATATGCACTAACGCCTTAGACACCAAACAACCTTCAGCCATGCTAGCTTCTGGCCAAGCTCATTGTTGCACAAAGTCTTTTAGGGTTTTCATGAAGCACTCCAAAAAGAACATCCATCGCGTATGGACAGGTCCAACAATCTCCACTTCATCTACAAGATGCACAAGAAGGTGGATTTGTATCGTGAGCATGTTGGTAGGTAGGTATTTCTCAAAGAGACAGACCATCTCCACTGCTCCCCGCCTTATGGATTCAATAGAGGACATCTTAATCTCCTTCTGTGAGATCCATTGGACTAAAGTTGACAACCTGTAAATCGCCTCATGTATTTTTGGAGTAAGGCATCCTGTGATTGCGATTGGTAGCACAAACTGCCACAAAGGAGGAAGCATTATGAACAATGACTACACTCCAAATAGCAAAATACATAGGCCACTTACAATCCATTTGTAGAACAAACCTGACATATCTTATGCCAATCTTAGGGTTTCCCTCGATCGGTTTTGCATTCTCTTTATCACCCTCTTTAACCTTTTGGCCTCTTGTCACGGCTCGTAGGTTAGAGGTTTCAGCATCATTGACGCATACAGCCTCAATAAGGCTGACTCCATTGCCTTGTGGCAACTCTTCTATAGTGGTATTTCCCCTTTGCAGTATTTGTCTTGGTCCATCATTTGGCTGCAGGTTACTACCTTGTGCTCTATGATTAACTGGACCTGGCCATTTACTCCCTTGTTGGAGGGAACTAATCTTACTCCAACAGGTAGCAGCTAAGTGGCCCGACTTCCCACAAATATCACATTTAACATTTCGATAGTGTCTAGGGAAATGTTGTCCGCCACACCACTTACAGCTGAATCTTGAGGGGCCACCCTCTTCAGGGCGTCGACTCCCTATCAAATTCTACTACTTCTTCAAAAAATTGACATCAACAACTATTTGCCGATATTGTTCAGAAATCATGTCAGTGTAGTGCTTCATCATATCCTTAACTTCGCCAAGGACATTAGATGCACTCGACTCATAGCCTTGATCGCCTATCCGCCATTCCATGGACCTAACCATTTGATTGGGCATTGGTTGTTGACTCACAGGAACAACATTAGGGTTTGAAACTTGGCCTCCAACATTTGGTAGAGCCAACTGGCTAGCCATAGGCATAGACACACTGGGAGGAGCTGGCAGCAAAGGTACATTTTGAACCATGCTTCCTCTCCCATTAGGGCTATTCATAGGCATCCCTTGACTTCCATTCATCAATGGTAGATTGCTTCCAGGAACTAAACCTGCATTAAGATTTATTCGAGAGGAGTAGGCCGTTTGTAATCGTGACTCTACTCCTTCTACCCGCGCAATGGCGGTATCTATATCAGCCAAAGCCACACTGCTCAATTGTACCTGAATATTGAAATCCAATCCATGCAAGAAGTATTGCAATTGGGCAACCGACGGAATAGGAATGTAAGTTTGTAACTTACGAAACACTTCCTTAAGCTTCTTAGCATAGGTTTCCACATTCTCATGGGGGTCTTGGTGTGTTACATTCAAAATACGCAACCAGTATTGGCCACCTCTTTCAGGGGCATATTCTCCTCGGAAAGCTCCATAAAATTGGTCCATTATGGTTATGGTTCCAGACTCTATGCTATGATACCATACCGCAGCCCTTCCTTTTAACGTCATCTTAAAGAACATCATGAGATGTCCCTCATCTTGGATGCAGTAATTAAACATTAATCTTTGGAATTCACAAATGTGAAACTCTATATCTTCTTCGTCTAACCCATTAAAAATGGGTAAAGGAACTCCCAAAGCTGGCAGATCTGGCATCCCTGCAGGAATTTCAACGGGCTGTGCCATGACGACAATCGGATTGACAATAGGAGTTTGGATTGATGGACTCACACCCCCACTTGAAGTTGGTTGACTTGGTGGAAGAGAGGAAGAACTTACACTTCCTCTTGCACCTAAAGGACTATGTGCAGCAATTGGGTTACTAAGACCACTGCCTCTTATGCATATCGGGCTACTCCTTTGAGGAGAATAGCGACTTACAATCTCCAACACAGTCTAGCCCTCTCAGCACATTCTGCTTTTTGTATTTCGGCTTGACGGTCCTTGTCAGAGGACATAAACCAACTTTTTGGTCCCTAAAAACCCAAGATCCAAGAACCACCACTTGTTGGCAGCTCCCGGCAGACACACCATTGATGGGACCTGAAATGGGCCGACGCACTGGCTATGGCACTAGCCAGACCTCATGCTATTAACAGACAAATACACCCTCACGGCCTCGTGGACCAGGAGCGTCAATCTATTGCTAAAGAACGAACTACCCTAAAGCCTAAACTATGCATTTATAGTTTATAGTTTTGTAGTCCAACGTTTCCCTTTCTCTAAACTCCACAGAGGGAGAACCCATACACATTGGCACTAAATACCATGATAATCACATACATGGGAGGCAACCTCTCGGTAGAAACATTGCGGCCCCACTGCAACTCTCCTACATCACAGGGATTGGCCCCTTGATGCGTTGCTCAACATATAAAACAAATGAACAAACTCCACTCTTCATTTCAAATGTCTCCAAGAGATATACCATGCATCCTCACTTAATAAACCCCCCAAAAACCGAACGTCTATCCTACAGCTTAGGATGCCTTTCCACACTCAACGTAGTCATTATCATTGAAAATATGTGCTATGCATCCAGGTTTTTCTTATTCTGACACCATGGTTTCATCATGCACATGCAAAGGTGAATGATTCTAAAGTGCTCAAACATCATTTTAAAATCAGCAACGTGCTTTGTGCACAACCAAGCTTTCAATTCTTATTCTCTAATGCATTGCGGCGATGAAAGGATAGCACCGAGATAACACTCGTGCTACTACCCTCTTAATTAAACACACATACTCTATGTCATGGTATGCATCAGAAAATCAACAATAATTAGCACACAAATCACACCATTCAAACATCCCAACCCCTACGTTTAGGTATTGCTTTCGTTGCACAGGTGTAGAGGTTCATTTTGTCATGTTTTCATGTATAGAAAGTGGTAAATCACAAACTTTGACAAAGAGATAGGTCAAATTGAGTCTAAACCTCATGCTTTACCACTACCACACATCCACAAATAATCATTGTATTTTTCCTTATTTTTCCAAGACGTATTTCTATTTTTTCCTTATTTTTCCCCTTTTCTTGATTTATTTGGCAATAAAACATGCTATTTTCTGGTTTTTCTTATTCCAATCACTTCAGCATACTAACATTCAATTTATCTTCCATATTCCACCCATGGGAACACCTTTCCCCCACCCGAAACGGAAAAACTTCCATTTTGCCACTTAAAAACCGCATTTCGGGTTTATGGGAATTAAATGAAGCATGTAAATCATTGAAAAACCAAGATTTTCTGATAAAGAGAAATTACTCATAATGCAAATAGCCCACAAAATTTTTTTCACCCAATAAGAACACAATTATCATCATAGACTATAAAAAATCCTTCATTTTCTTCATAAAAATGGGCATACCGTGTTTTTACGTAACCCGAGACGCTTTGAATGAATGCATAATCAGCAAACGGAGGCTCCATTGCTCTCAATCCAATGTTCTACTTCAATCTTCAGCATCTCCTTCAATTTCCATTACCAATTTCTTCATTCTCCTTCACCGGTTCCTCCATCAAGATGGCACATATGAACAACCCATAGAGAAGAGAGAGATGGAGGAGAGAGAAAGACTAGAATCTGTTCTCTTCATCCACACAGCCATTCCACGAGCGAAGACTGGTGATAAGATTAGCCCATAGAGAGAATATGAGGGGTAATGTTGGTTCTATAGGTTGTTTGCAGCCTGACAATCATGAGGAGAGAGGATGAAGCGAAATTTGTGCCCGTGCAGTTCATGCCATGCCCATGTTTCTCTCTCCACGATTTGATGCATGAAAAATTGAGGGGGGGGGGGGGGGGGGGGGGGGGGGGTGGTTCAAGATTCCAAAGGGCACATCCCCTTTTGGTCCAAGGTTTGGCCACCCTTTCAAATCTTGACCATTTGTTGGCTCCTTCTTCGTCCGGGCTCCGATTCAAGCTCTCAAAAAACCTGGGCGTTCGGCTTGACATCCTGCACTGACCGAAAGCTTGTGACATTCTGCACAGCAGTAAAAAAAAGTATAAAAAATCCACAAGTGTCGCTCGAGTGCCTTTTAAAAGCCGTCTTTCACTTGGTGCTTAAAATCGTCCTAGCTGGAGCCATCGCCTTCGATGTTAAATATTTTTCCCTAAATTTTGGATTTTTTGGCAAATTTTAGGCACATTCTAGGCTCAAAAATCCGCTCTCACCGCGCCTTTCGCTTCCATCGGTCTTTACATTCTACTTTAAATTCGCATTAGTCAACACTTATCGGGCATTTCCTAGTGGTTAAAACCGACTCTCATTGGTGACCAGAAGATAGGGTGACTCAGCTTGTTGAATCCAAGAACTAATCTGTACAACGAATGACCATAAAAAGCATCAAGCTGCTACAAAATAAAATATGCAACAAAGCACAAGAACATCTCTCACCCTGCTCCTTGACAAATTCAAGGCATGAAAATCACAAGGAACATGCTAAGTATAATGTGATAAAGATCCAAAGCTAGTTGCTAACCAATTGCTCCAACATAGATAAGCTAAAAAGAACTATCAAAGAAGTCATCCTAAGTGGTGGTTTGAACTACCTACCTAGCTTAGGACAACCAAACCAAGAACTACTGTGTGAGGACTCCTATAGCTTGGTCTTTCATTTTCACATACTTTGGATTCATCATTATTAATATTCTTTTAGTCTTGGTAGTTGGGTGTGTAAAAAGGAGGGAGCTGAGCATAGTGACACAAGGATAATAGGACATCGGCCTAACTTCATAACTCGGTATCCACGAACCTACCAAGCCCTTGCAAAGAGACACTTAATCCTTTTCTTACACTCAATCTTTATTTTCACTCCAACCATATGTATTTATTCTATCCCACTAGATATCACCCCTGGGAAGACAAGGCCTCAGCTCTGGGGGTCTAACTCATCTCCCTAGGAACCTAGCAGGCCTTCGCAAGGCAATGATTATTTGCTCTTTGATTATTTCCTTCATTTCATTTATTTTTCTTTTGTTTAGGGGTTAGAACCCCTTTTTACACACCTTCGTATACTATAGTCTTGAAATATAAACATTGTTTCTTCTCTTTCTTTACTTGGCAAGCTTCTCTAGCTGCCTCACAACTAATAGAAACTCCTAGAGACAGCCACCCAATAAGCTAGCACAACAGGGTCACTAGGACTATCTTTTAAAAAAGATATTCTAGTGCTTGACAATGTCTTCATAGGAGAGAGACAATTGCTTGCACCTCCCAGACATACATAACCTAACCTTAGGACTTCATGCCTTGATTGCGGGTCCCTAAGAAAATGAAAATCCCCACATACAGATAACCATTTAGCCTATAGGGAAAGAACATAGAAAGGAAGGATATCACCTAGACTTTGCCACAAGAAGTCTTGATGCAAGAAGAGGCTCGCTCTAGGTACTCCATCAAACCTGCTTGTTTGGTACAACATTAAAACAAGAAAATATTAACCGCACTTGCACCACCAAACAAATACATGGTCCTCTTGGCCTAAAGAAATATAACATTGTAGATCCAAAATAATTGACTCTCTTGTCCTAAAGTAGAAAACCAATATAGCTTATACACATGCATCCTTGGAGTAGTACTGACATACAACAAGATGATCCATTCCAAGGAGAAAAAGGGCTCCTAATCCTAAACTAGATGCATCAGATATTGACCCATATCTCTTGCATATACATCAAGAGGCGTGCACATAAAATGTTGACTGACCACCCTATGGATCCAAGATAACAATGGTAAATAATTCTTGGCTACTCTTTGCATTACCCTTACTAACCCATCACCTGTCATATAAAGCATACTCTAGTAAAAGTCCCCATAATCGACCATGTCCTATCTCATCATCAATGGATATATCTAAACTAGGACCACAATTGAAAAAGAGGTCTTCTTCATAAGCATAATTTGCCAATGAATCAACAAATTGATTCCAATACTGTGGAATTAACTAAAGAGACACTCTATCGAACTCATCAATCAAGTTCATAGCAGCACGATAATACATACGAAGAATGGGATTCCATACTCTGTACATCCCATTCAATTGATTCAAAACCAAATGGGAATCTCCTTTTAGTAGCAATTGGCGAATACAACATTTCTTAGCAATATTCAATCCCATAATCAGGGCTTTGTATTCTTCCATATTATTAGTAAATCCTTCCCCAAGATAGGTAGCTAATTTCATCACGATTCGACATCGAGGATCTCTAATGACTACCCCGATACTCCCTTTCTTATTGGGACCCCTCGATGCACCATCAAAATATAATGTATATGTCCATAAAGGGTTCATGCATACAACCATCATTAGCTCCTTCATTCATAACCATGATAGTCCAAATTCAGCATATTTAGAGGATGAACCAAAGGCTCTATCCCACCTTCTTCATTGAATCCAATAGGGATGCTTGTCAAAATGCTTTAGCAATGATGGCAAAAGACTTTGATCTCCCAAAAAAATGTCCCATCCTCTTCTTGAATCACTTTATAATCCTTACTCCACCAAACAAGTCTTGATGGTATCTTTGTTTCAGATATGGGTGTTCTAAGTAGGGAATTAGCTACCCCATCAAGCAATATTTAGCCTCGCTTGTAGGTTTTAAATTAGTTTAGCCTTGACCTGCAAGATAGTTATGTCATCAATATGTGTAAAGATAATAAGTTTTAATCTTATTTAGATTACCCTTGTTTTTAATCTCCACTTTATGTAAATATGTTAGTAATGTTGTGGACTTATTTTTTCCGATTCTAACTATTTTTTAGGGACCGTCCCACTTAGGCTTTAGTTTCCTAGGCAATAGCTCCATATGTGCATTATAATATAAAACTAATTGCCCTTTCTTGAAGGTATACTTCTTCTCTTTTAAATCATGAAACTGCTTCATTGGGTGCTTAGCTACCTCCTAATGTAATAGACTCTATAGTTTGAGCTCATTGAGGTTGCTAAGTCGTAAAGCACTCAAAGAGTGCATCTTCATTTCCAACATGATTAACTGTAAATCTTATAGTCCATAACTAGATCTCTTGGGGTAGTACACACTCTTTGCCATAGACTAACTTCAATGGGGTGTGGCTAGTAGCTCGCCTAAAGGTCGTATTTTATGCCCACATAGCCACATATAACTTTTTACCCCAATCTTGTTTCTTTTCTAATACTATCTTTGATAGAATATCCACAAGCTGTTTATTTGCACTTTCAACCTTCCCATTCGCATGTGGATTATAAGGTTTTGTTTTATTGTGTTTAATCCACCATGATTAATTCAAGCTCTTAATCACCTTATTCAAAAAATAGATTCTGCAGTCAACACTAACTCCTTTGGTGAATGAAATCGACAGAGAATCTGCTCAAGCAAGGAACAAGTAGTCTCATTTGCATCATTATTCCTCATCACTCGTGCTTCTAACCACTTTGTAAAATAATCAATTGCCACTATGATATACCTCTTCTATGTAGAGGATGGGGTAATAGGATCCAAAAAATCGATGCCCCACTTCTCGAATGATAGTATAGCTATAAATAGGAGTTAATGGGTGCTTCCTATTGTCCTTACTATTATGTCTTTCACATTCATCACATCTCTTGAAATATGCAAATGCATCCTAGAAAATGGATGCCCATCAATATCTGACTCTTAAAGCTTTTTATGCAATCAACCGTCCAACAAAATGTCCTCCACAAGTGGAGTCATGACATTTTTCCAAATATAAACAGAATCTCATCAGGCATAATACATCGGTGATAAACGTTATCAACTCCCAATGTTCTTGCAATCAAGGCAAATTTCAAAGCCTACTATTTAATTTTCCTCCTCTCATTCTTTGTAATGTGCCTGCTCCTCAAATCGCAGGACATGTCTTAGCAGTCCATATAGAGATATATCTAGAAGATACCACCCGACACTCACAAGGAATGACATGGGGTTTGCCAACTAGGGTCTCTCGAGTCTGCCCCGCAATGGAACTTATCCGGACATTCCCACTAGGATCGACCTGAAGTCGGCTTCCTAGCCAACATTGTCTAAGGTTATAGACCGACTTTTTCCTAACACTTCTCGTTAACATTTCCTTTGAGGAAAGCTCTCGCCTAACCGAGACCACCCTTCCGTAGGATAGACCCATTGGTCACATCCACCACGCTTCCCTCGGGGGTTGATTTAGTTATCTAATTACCTACCATGTTATGTTTGACACATAAAAGCAACTTCCTTACTTAACCCATTAGTCATAGGTTCCTTTACGTAGTTTAGGGCACAGACATGAAGAAAAGATAAAACAGGATCAAACACTTCCTTAACTTATCTTCAGATTAATGTTTGTCTCCTGCCCATATAGGAGAATTAAGTGTTCATTTCTGCCTTCGCAAAAAAATCCTTCTGTCTCCGGCAACAAGACCCGAAGGTTTATCCTACCAAGATTCTGCCTTGTAACTAGTATCAAGGCCTCGACATCCCATCTCGAGTCACATAGAACACTTTTTTAGGGCCTGGAGGCATTGGGATTTATGGCCAGAGCCCCCACTGGCACCCAAGCATCCTCCTACGCCAAGTAATTTCCACGGAGAGACCTCTCGCGGTGGGTTTGGTCCACATTCCCGGCGCTGATTCACAACCCCCTTGGTTAGGGTTTGGTGGTTTGCGAGGGGTAGCTAGCGCCATCCTTCCTTAATTATCCCTTTAGGAAATCAACCACAGTTGAAGCCACTAGCTTAATACAATTACTAGGGAAAACATCCCTTTTATTTCCATGGCAATCAGTCATCTCAGACCCGGCCATGCAATCATCAATCACAAACAACTTGGATTAGCATCCAAAACCACATCAACAAATAGTTGAATGCACAACCTCTTACTTCAAGGCATCGCAATCCCATTGCATGCACAACCAGAATTTAACTTGGATGTATCAAAACACTTTTACAACCTTTCCAAACAACCAAGCATAACTTGGGTCAACAATCCATCTTTAACAAGACCAACCTTCGTTAAAACCATTTCAACAGTTCCGAGCAACATGCTTAGCATGAATCAACTACCCTAAAGTTTGCTCTCCCCCTTGGGTTAGGGCTTTGTAGGGTCGATTTAACAAGTTTCTTCTAGGTCCTTTTGTCTTGGGCGGTCCTCAACAGTTGCGACTTACTTGACAGTCTGTCTAGTTCATTGAGTTTCACAACCATAAAGCCTTTGATGGACAACCCTTTATTGGAAAAGAAACGACTAAGTCCTTGGAGTTAGGTTCTTTATTTTTCAAGGTATGGCAATAAACCTGTTAGATATGATCAATGCCCCACCCTCATTAGGTGCTACCAATGATCCATGGTGCTCAAAGTTGTAAGGCCCCCATTATGAGGAGAAGCCAAATGTGAGCCCGGACATTGGTTGAGTCCTGACTTGTATATCAGATGAGGTCTATGTGACCGGATGGCAAAAAGGTGACTGTTGTGGGTCTAATCTTTGGGTTAGACGGAGTGGTTAAGCTGGTAGCAACTCGAGGCACATTGCATTGAGTTGCGTGGTAAGCGAGTTAAAAGGGGCCCCTATTGTGGGGTCCGGGGGTCGCGGAAGTGGCCCCTGGCTGGGGGGTCCCAGGGGGGCCAGCGGCCCCCCTGGCGGGGGTTCGGGGGCAGCACCCCCGGCCCGATGGTAAAGGGAATATTCCCTGGCCGACTAGTGGAGGCTCATATGGTAGGTCGGTCAGCAGGCCGACCTAACGACCTTCGCGGGCTATAAAAGCTAAACCCCTTCGCAGCCATCTAACACTCATCTTTCACCCAGTCAGAGTTGTTATTCCAGCTAGCCTTAAGCTCTTCACCTATCTTCTGTCTAGATCGCCATCTAAGCTTCACACAGTGGAAGCGCACGGGTGGACAGAGCCATCTTTGTATCAGTTGTTTGGAGTTAAAGAATTTACTGATTCTCCTCTTATCTGTTGTGTATTCTCTATCTCTTTCTCAGATTCTGTTCGCTGCGCCATGTAATATTTTACAAAACCCTCCTTGTTGGTCATCAGTTGGACATCAACTTTAAGTAAATGCAACATCTTCTAACCTTCTATCTTTAAGTGTGATACTATGCAGAATCTTTCTAGTCAAATTCACTCCTCATGTGCTTGGAGCATACCAATGCAATAGCCACTCTTATCACCTTTCCACTCTATTAGCCCCATTAAAGTGATATGCAATGAGAAGTTCATGCATTGATAACCTCTAGACCCTAGTGTATCCACCTTTGTGCAGGTGTTTGCAAAGGTAAACATATATCACAACAACTATTGTGTCGTAGGAAATTTCTTAAGTATGTATTAGATTCCTAAATGGATACATCATAGTGTAGGACAACTTAGATGTTTAAGAAAGCAATTTTGATATTGATTATAAACTTAATAAGTTTGCATCCTATGCGGGAATAGATTAGAAATTCCTTTCATTTCATGTGATAAATCATGCATATAGATTGAATTATGCATACAATGGAAGACAGAAGTTCCTTTCAAGTTTTACGGGTCACCTCGATATGGAGAGAGGGTGACGAGATGTTACGGTTGGTTGTGACTCCACTAGCATTTCTATCTTCGACCGCAGCTTTCACGCTAGTACTCTTAGTAAGCTTTCTCCTTGGAGCCATCTTGCATACACGATCCTTCACCCTGGGTCCTTGATGTGATGGCTTTGCTCAAGGGCGGCTCGCAAGTGGTCACCAAACCAATGAGGGAGATGAAAGTCTGATAGTGTTCGTGACTTTGAAAATTGCCCCAGCTGGAGATAATCTCTCTCTCTCTCTCTCTCTCTCTCTCTCTCTCTCTATTAGCATGACTGCCTGATTCTATCTCCCACTAACTATATCTCCCTTCCCCTACCATATTAATCTCTCTCTCTCTTCTTCTTCCTTTCTTCTTTCCTTCTCCTACTCTCTCTCTTCCTATTCTTCTTCTTCTTCTCTTCCTCTTCTCCTACTCTATCTCTTCCTATTCTTCTTCTTCTTCTTCTTCTCTTCCTCTTCTCTCTCTTCTTCTTTCTTTTCTTCTTCTTTCCCTTTCCTCCTTCTCTCCTTCCTCTTCTCTCCTTCTCCCTCTTCTTCCCTTCTCTCTCCCACTCCTTCTTCCTCTCTCCTTCCCCTTCTCCTTCTCTTCTTCTATTTCCTCTCCCACTCCTTCTTCTTCTCTTCTTTCCCTCTTCTTCTTCCTCTCTCCTTCTCCTTCTCTCTTCTCTCCTTCCCTCCTCTCTCTCCTTCCCTTCTTCTTTCCTTTTTCTTCTCCTTCTCTCTTCTCTCTCTCCTCTCTCTCTTCCCTCTTCAGACTGTCCACGGGGGGGCGCAGCTGTCATTCGAACGAGGAGGGGCTTGTTGGATAGGATGACGGTAGGGGGGTGGCACCTACAGCAAATGAGAAGGGGGGGAACTTGTGTCTGACGAGGAGGAGGGGTGGCCTTTATAAAGGGGGGGCGCAGCTATCCGCCACCACCTGGGCTGCATGCCCCCCCTTTCCCCACTTCACTCCCTCTCTCTCTCCTCGACGTACTGTCGGGGGGGAGGGAGAGGGAAAAAATTTTGAAAAAAAATAAAAGGGCGGGGGGAGTTTCTATGGGGGGAGGCATGGGGCAAAGAGGGGGGGAATGCTACATTCTTTGACAAAGTGGCTTCAATCTCTCTTGTAGATAGGTAGTGTGTTATGGTAGCATACCAAGGTGGAATGGAAGCCATATCAATTTTGAATAGACCCTTAAGGTCAATACCTTTAGCCAAAATTTTCTTCGGCTCCCCAAAATCTACAAGACATTCCACAATGCCCTGCAACTTTGGTGGCTTACTCTTGATCTCATAATCAAACTTCTACAAAGTAATTAACCACTTCACCAGGTGGTTGGGCGGTTGCAGCTTATTCATCAATAGCCTCGAACCCTTTGCCTTCATATAAAATACCACCTTCGCATAGAGAATGTAATGCCTAAATTTCTTTGTCACGAATACCATTGCAAGGCACAAGTTGTCCATGTAGGTGTAATTAATCTTGAATATCCCCAATTTATAGCTAGCAAATACAATTAGATGATACCACTTCTTCCAAATCTGGGCTAAACAATAGCTGATGCTATGCATTGTGACTACTGAAATATATAGAAGACCTCACCTCTTTTGGATGCTTTCAAGACTAGAGCTTTTACTAGTTCTTGCTTTACATCCTCAAAGGAAACTCGACATGGGTCACTCTAAACAAACTGACAGTTAAATGATAGTAAATTTGTCAGTGGCAATGCCCTCTCTGCCAATGCATTGATAAATTTTTCATAATATCCCATTCCTTCTTTACATCCTCAAATGAAACTCGACATGGGTTGCTCTAAACAAATCAACATTTAAAAGATAGTAAATTTGTCAATGGCAATTTCCTCTCTATAAATGCATTGATAAATCTTCGATAATACCCCATTGATGGTAATAGAAAGATGTGTACTTCTTTAGGAGTACATAGCAAACTCATAGCAATAATAACCTTTATCTTTTTAGAATCAGTCGCAATATGAGTTTAGCTAACCAGATGGCCCAATAACAATCCATAGGGCACTCCAAAGATGCACTTTCTTGGATTAAGAGCAATGTAGAACTGCTTGCAACACTTAAAACATTTTCTCAAAATAACGAGTTGTCTCTCCCTTGTGGTGGTTGTTCCTAGATCATCAATAAAGATTTTCAACTCCTTTGGGAAATATCACCAAAAGTTTTGTTAGATGTACATTATCATGTCGCTACACAAATAGAGTGTGAAAAACTCTAGAGTGCATTGTCATTTCACTTTCTTATTGATCTAGAGATTCCATGCCGTATTAGTCCTTAGTGTCAGTGTTCGTAGTGTGGATGGTTCAAAAATACTAGATTTTTGGACAAGTTTAGCCTATTTTTTATATGGTATATATTATTTCTTGTAGGTATCCAAAAGCTGTAGACAACTTCTAGAACAAGATGACATGTAAAAAAAAGCAAGTGGCTTTCATCTATTTTTGGGAGATTTTATGCAAAAAGAAGGATTATCAAAGTCACACGACGTGCGATCGCAGTTTACCGGCAATAAACAACACTTTGAATTGGGAGAAGAAGAAGGAGTGATCTGGGACAATTATGATTAGGCGTCCTTGTATTTTACCTCCCTTTTGGAGCCAATGGAAGCATCAAATTGGTAGTCTGAGTAGCAGAGAGGAAGCTATTATTTAACGCACATTTTAGTCTACAAGAGATTTATCATCTCAATATGTAAAAATAAATTGTCAGGCTTCACCTCTATGAGTATTCTTCTACATCTTCTATTTCTTTGAATCCCTTATCTTCCGCCTAATCCTCTCCTTGAATCTCCCTTCACCCTACTATCTCTTATCCCCATGCTAGACTTTCAACCACAAACACTTCAACGGTGGTAAATCCGACATGAAAGTCAGTAGAGCAGATGCATAAATATGGGGGATTCTATAGGTTCAAGTGGTGGTGATGCTTTACAGTAGATGATTGCTTTGTTCCACCAACAACAACAATAGTAGTTGTTGTTACAACATCAAATGCAAAATCAATAGGAAGCAAAAAGAATTGATTCCTTAGTTATGAATGCATTGCAAGTAGTGGGATAGGAATTGAAGTAGTTTAAGGGTCAAAATGTTTCGGCCTTCATCCAATTGTATGAAGAGAAAAGATGTTGTTTCATGGGGTATCATAATATGCATGGAGTCGGTGTTTCTCTCATTTGGCTATGCATGCATTGCATGATTGGATTGATGAGTTACATAGAAGAGATGCTGATTGGGCAGCTTTTAAGAAAGCTTTGAGAGTTGAGTTTTTCTTGGAAGATGAAGGATTGGTAACTAAAAAGACATTTATAGATTGTATTGAAAAGCCCAATAAAGGGTTGACTGCTATACTTTTGCTACATGAATTTGAAAGTCAGTATATGCATAAGTGGATGCCGATGAGTAGCAATCATTGGAGAGTCAAAAAATTGATTTGTTTTTGAAGGTTGCAAATCCTGTCTTGCAGGAGAAGCTTACTAATTATTTAGAAGATGATTCTTCTAAAATAGGGCTGAAATCAAATTGGATTAATGTAATTGAGGTAGTGCATATGTTGGTAAAGAGAGAGCGGATGAAATTAAGATAGGGTACAAGAACCATACTTGCAAGTGCTTAGAAGGGGGCTGGAATTGTAGCCAAGGCATCTGTGGCTATGGTAGAACAACAAACTATACATGTTGGTCCAACTCTTAAAGGTGATGTTGTGGGTGAATTAATCAAAGCATGTGTGATTTGAGGCTGAATTTGATAGAAATCTATGTAAAGGTCCAAAAGTTAGATGTTAAGGTAGAAGAGAAGGGTCAGGCAACAACCCAAAGACCATACAAATAAGGATACAAGCGGAGATGCATTTGGTGTGATAGTTTACAACATGAAAAGCGAGATTGTACAACCTACTGTGAAGTAGAAGTGAAAAGGTTAGTCTTTTAAGAAACATGGCAAAATACATGCAACAAAAACTAGCCTTCCAATAGAGCCAAATTTTGGAAATGGTGGCATGCAAAAGAGGTTGGAAGATACTATAGCAAGGAGAACATTTGTTGCCATAGATGCAACCACATATGGGTTGAGAATTGAAAGGACTAAAGAAGCTCAAAAAGAAGATATGGTTGAAGCAAAATCTTGCATTTGGATGTAGACATTAGATTGAATGGAAAAAGGCAAAATAGCAAATTCTGAATTGGCTAATGCAAGTCAGAGTATACGAGGGAGAACAGGATGGAGTACACCAGTGGATTCATTTTTAGTCTATGCTTATTTGGTCGAGATTCATAATCAAGAAGCTCTTTTGGAATAAAAGAGAAGAAGAGATGAGGACACTACTAGTCCTTCCTCCTCATGCCCATCTAAATACATAACACAAAGTAAAATGGAGCAGCAGAAAGAGGTTGATTGAGCATGTTATGGAGGATGCATCTCAAGAGAGGAAACAAAAAGGAAAGAAAAGGGGTAAGCAGTCCGATTATAGGTTACAATCAAATCTTGAGACTACCACAAATCTTAAAAAGGTCTAGTAGATCTCATACTTAGCAGTAGAGTGGAATTCACACTTGGCGAAGTTCTCGAAATCGCAAAGCATACATTTCATGATGCAATCATTGATATGATGAAACAAAAATGATAGTATGATGGTGAAGTTTTGCAAGCATTGATGCAAGTTGACAAAGACATAAAGAAACAACTTCAGAGAGAATATGATGATGCATTAATGCTAATTTGGAGTAGGCTCATGACAACACCTAGAAACAATGCCTAATATTGCAAAATATTTAAGAAAAATTATACACAATTAGCACATTGTTACCAACTTTTTACATTAATGTAATGTAGATATGGTGTTCATTGTTGCTATTTTTGGAGGACGTGTCTCTACAGTCTAGCCAGGAGATGTCGATACAAGGAAGATTTTGTATGGGAGAAAGGTGGTGTTATAGATAAAATCTGATAGGCTTTCTTAGTGAATCATAGCATGGCCATTTTAAATTTTCTCATTGGGATTTTTAGATTTGGCAGGGTCTTGGTAGGTTGAGATGAGGATGTTAGAAGTGCAAATTTGAGTTTTGAAGCTAGGATATCTTAGTATTAATCTAAAGGGAAAGAGGGGAGGGTCTTCCTTCTCTCCCATGACTCCCCTCTTTCCAACACCAACTTTGATTTTTTAAAAGTGAAAAGAGGTAGGTCTAGGAGCTTTGTGGTGGCTCGACACATCACCTAAGTAACATTTGCATGCCCCTCATAACCTGCAATGCAAAGCACATGATGTCTCCATAACAAAAGTATCTTTGCCCTGGCCAGCAAGCCAAAGTGTTACACTCTATGAGCTAAATGTGAGGACCACTGGACATACCCTTATTCTTTTAAGGGTTTGATGCATGAACCCTCTACAAATACCTTGCACATAGTCCACCCACAACTATATACAAATCTAACAACTCTATGTGATTTGATGGTCAACAATGTGAGAATCTAATGGTAGCAACATCTTCAAAGCTAAGTATTCATAAAAATCTCATGAGTATACTACATTTCCAAGTAAGTCAAAGGCACAGTTTATTGCAAATTTAAATGCAAATGGTGCATTAGAGCTCTAGCTAGGATTGTACCATTAGATGTCAAAGTCCTTAAAGAAGTTCATTCTAAGTTTTAGAGGGGGGAAAGAAAATAAATTGAAGGAAAATTTTCTTTTAAAAAAAGAGAAGGGGTGATGTCAAGTGCTAGTTCATTTGGGGGGGGACAGTTTCAATGTCAGTAGATTGGTTGTGTAACATCGAGTTCTTCAGCAATGTGCTATCAATCTTTGAAGCTCTCCAAAGAAGTATGGAGCCACTTGAAGATGTGATGTTACTTGCACTTGTTATGCTATTTTTCTATTCACTAATTGGACTTCAATTATTTGGATGAGATCTTGCATATAGGTGTATAAGGTAGATAGATGGCCGAATGTCCTACCTTGTAACATACCATTCATATTTCTCAGATAGAGGACTTAAGTGCCCAAGAAATTTAGTATGCAAGAAAACTAGTGGAAACCCACGCTATGGATCTTAGTCTTTTGACATATGTCCATTATCCATCCTAACACTCTTTCAGGTTATGTTAGTAGAAGGTTGGAGCTTTATCATGTATGTTATGGAGACTGTTGAGTTCAACTATGCAGTGGCTTATTTTATCACCCTTGTTGTAATTGTTGGATATTTCCTGGTAAATATTGTGGTTGTTGCAATTAGCCAAGTTTCCCTTCGAGTTCATCATGAGCATTAGGCTCTTTTGAAGAAGAATAGAAACACAAAGAAGTTCAGTTTCAATAATGCAAGTGTCCTAGTGAGCATTCTAAAAGATGCAGTACTTGAGAAGGACAAGAAATTGACATGGAGGGAAGGATTTAAAATCAAATCTGAACAAATGAGGACCAAATTTACAAAAGCCATGCGCACATCTAGTTCAAAAATGAGAAGGGGGAGAAAGAGGCAGTTTAAAACATTCCTGGAAGAGAAGAATAAAACTGTTGGAAGTTGGGAGTGCCTCCTTGTAGGGGATGCCAAGAAGAGAAAGAAGGGGAGCACAATGAATCGGGGGGAGAGAGAGAGAGACAAAGAGAGAGAAAGAGAATATGACAATGCAGATGCTTTGGTTTCTAGCAAGTAGTAGAGGAGTGCTCTACCCTCTGCAACACCATCGCCATTGGTACATCCAAAGCACTTGCGCAACCTCGGGTGAAGGACTATACAAGGTTTTGGATTGGATTGCAACCAAAATTCTATGCAAGGATGAATTTCAGGATGCCAACCTTCTTGTGTTTGCAAACAAGCAAGACCTTCCAAATGACATGAATGCTGTAGAGATCACTAATAAGTTGGAATTCACCATGTCTTGCCTTTGCGCAATACCAAGTTGGCCTGTCATTCATTGTTTGCTAAAGAATTGGAATGGTTAAAGACCATTTCATGAGGTCGGGAAGGAAGCATGAGAAACAAGGATAAAAGAAGGATATAGTATACCCAATTCACACTCTGCATGATCATCACAACCTTGGAAAAAAATTAACGAGGAGAGAAAGTCATCAAACTATTGTAAACAACAAAACTACATCACCATCTATTATGGATCATCATCATCATCATCAGTTGATCATTGCCATGCCTTCCCCCCTAAACACCAAAATGGAGCTTCAATGTACCCATCCTATTCGAAGTGATGGGGTAGGAGAACAAGTTTTTGCCTTTCAATCACTCTATTCGGCTAGTGATTCCATGGAAGTATGAGGGAGATCTTGAATTACTCTCTTTCCCTCTCTTAGTCATTGACATGAACTCCATGGAAGCTAAGCTCTTAAGTTTAAAATTAATCAATATTAATTTAAAAGAGTTCTAGGGGCCATTCGTAAGACAACCATACAATTGGCAAATGGATCTCTTGGTAGATGAGCTTGCAGTTCACAATAACTTGGTAGACTTCTTCTTGGCCAAACTGCAAAGGACATGGCTTCCAAAAGCGTAATTGCGACTCTCGTACTTTACGTAAGTACCTCACATCGTTTAACAAAAATAAGTGATGCAACTTAAATATTTCTTTGGTTTAATTTTTTTAAAATATCTCTAAACCTCATTTTCAACTCTGAATAGTTGTTAGTATTTATCTATGTCTGATTTTATATTCTAAAAATAAAAAAACACTAAAAAATACTTTGAAATGATTTAAAATGGCATGGATAAAATTTTATAGAATAATTGGTTAAATAAGTTGTACTATGTTAGCATCGAGCCTTGTCCTTGTCTCTTCTAGACATCATAGGCTTGGGCCTCTAGTAGACTCTCAAATCTCCAATTCCCTTTCTACATAAAGAAAAAGCAATGTTTAGTGGAGGGCCAAAAATTTTCCCAGCCTCTTTCACCTCTACCACACCCATCATCACTTTCATCACAAGTTGTTGGTACTCCTAACTGGTATAAGCAACAATGGGGATAAGAACTATATTGGTTTGGAGGGCTGTCCATTGGCCAAATGTGTTTGCTTAGGTACATTACTATCCTCTAGGATGGGCCACTTGCTACCTACTATTATATCAGCAGTACTCAATGTTATGAATATCCATGTTGCAAATGCTACACCATCTTTGGTTTAGGTCGCATTTAGCTTGAACGTACCTCGAATTATTACACTACATGCACTAGCAATTTTTGACCTTATTCTTCTTTGTGTTATCGGATGTTTCCTTGGCTTTGTTCTTTTTTATACTCTTGGTAGGATTTTTCTCTCCCTTCTCTTTGGAGTTAGATTCTTCACTACTCGATTCTACCTTTAGGTCAGAATCAAAAGTGGAATCAGTCCTATCATCATTTTGATGCCTTGGAGTGGAATTACCTTTCCTAACTTACATATGCTACTCTAACTAAAGAGCTTTCTTATAAAATGGATCGATGTTTTTACCCTATAAATCATTAAAAGAAAATGCTTTTTGGATAGGTTTATTAAAACCTTAAACATAGAGGTTGTTCAACATTTCATCTTTTGGCTAAGATTGGGATCGATGCAATTGTTAAGTATAGTTGTTGAGATGACAAGCTCAACACATGCGGACATTGATGATGGACCGCCTGGCTAGATGGATTTGCACATCTATACTTAGCACGTTGGTGGTCATTATGATACTCACATGGCCACTAACTTATCACTTATTATATTTAGTTTGTTACACCTACCTACAGCTGGCAAAGACATAGCACCAGTCGATTAGTGTAGTCGGTTATGCACTATTTGACTTAGTAAGCCACTTTCCTTTATGTTGTATCTTATCTATACTTTGTGTACATTGTATTGTGTGCGGAAGAAGAAGAAGAAACCAGCAAGAAAATGTTTTGGCCTCCATCTCTCTTCTTGTGTTCTTGAGTGAGCTTCCTCTTGTGTATACAATGTGTGTTTGGCGCAACACCTCAAGCAAGTCCCCCCACTACGCGATTCTTGACATGGTATCAGAGCAACACCACTTAGAGAGGCTGATTTCGAAGGCTGAAGTGAAGGAGAAGAAGCAAGGTTTGAGCAAGCAAGAAACGGGTAAGAAGCTCTCCCATTCTTCCACTCTCTCTCTCTTGAGTACTGCCTATGGAGGCACCAGAAGCAGGGTCGAGCAAAAATCTCAAATTGTTGTGAGATTTGGTGTGCAAGGAGATCACTATATATTCTACAAATAAACCCTTTATGGCTTTCTCGCAGTTATTTTAGGCGTTTGAGGCCATTTCAGGCCCCATTTTAGAGCTGCAAGGTTGCGGACAGCAATTTCAATAGGGTACACTGTGATTTTGGCAAATAAGATTGAAAGTGGATGCACAGGTTGCATATTGTGAATCTGTAATTTTTGAGGTGTTTGCAAGAAGTAAACATAAGGTTTATCTGCAAATAGGTTGCAGATTACATGTACTATTGAGCGATCAGTGAAAAAGGTTGCTTGGTGTATTGTTGTGCACGTGTTGTGAAAGATTGCAGAAGACTAGCTTGCTGTGTTATATCCTTGTTTGTGATAATGACGGAGAATAGTGGAAATCTCATTATTGAGAAGCTTGACAAGAACAACTACCCTTCATGGAAGTTCCGTGTGACAAACTTCCTCATTGGAAAGGGCCTTTATGAATTTGTTTCAGGTGAAGAAAAGGAGCCAGAGCTGGGTATCCCTCCGACTGTAGATGAGTTATAAGCATGGAAAGAGTGGAATGCAAAAGACAAAAAGGTGATGTACTGGCTATCTGCAGTCATTGATAATACTATGCTGGGACATATCAGGAATGCAAAAACTTCACATGTAGCTTGGAAAATTTTTGAGAGCATGCTTTCAGTAAATACAAAGGCATGAAAGATTCAACTCAAGCAAGAGTTGAATGCCTTGAAGAAAGGGAAAATGTTTGTCAATGAGTATGTGTTGAAGGTGAGGAGCATTGCATATGCTTTAGCAGCGATTGATGCAATGCCAAATGATGATGATTTGGTTTCATCCACTGTGAGTGGCCTATTGATCTACAAGTCCATCTAAGAATACACATACAATATCATCATCATCAACTATCACATTAATGGATCCAAGTTCTTCCACAATACTCGATCTTCAAGGCATAGTCATTAATGGATATGTTCCCTCTTTTCACTTCGTTTAGCTCTAACTTAAGCTATAACTTTTTGGCCTTCATATTAATTTAAATAAACTTACTAAATTCATCCATGCAATGGTGGGGGTTTCACGTTCTTGCAGATATCCCATCATGCTATCTATGACACTAACAAATAACCAATATATGACTTTATTCTATGTCTACTACCAATCTTTCTTAGCATGTACCTATTCTACAATAGCATTTTGTATAAGAACTTCAAGTGCTACTACCATGTCTCCTTCAATGTAATTCCAAACACCTTTTCCCTTCAAGAAAATTTTCATTCTGAACTTCCATGTAGGATTATTGTTATTATGAAGCTTATCACACACAATTTGGTTGAAGTTGTTAGACATTTTGACAAAGCAAAAAACCTTGCAATAAACTATAATATGCAGTCTTGTTGATACTAGATGCATCACAACTAAACATGCATCCTTTTCACTAGTCCTATAATAATAACTGCAATCTACAATATGTATGCAAATGTCTTTTATATCTACAACCTAAGGAGTCCATGAACCTAAGTCAGTTCTCTAGAGAATAGGTGGAAGCATATGTCTCTAGAATGGAGTCCATACTAAAGAGATGGACTAACCATAACTTGGATAAAGGAATCTAAAAGGGAGTTTTTCTTGGAGGCCTACAACCAAATGTTCATAAGTTTGTGGAGCTAAGAAGACCAGCCAACCCACAAGCTACAATGGAAGGTGTAAGACTGTATGATGAAGTTGAAGCAAGATTATCTATAACATCAAGAAGAGGAGTCCTACCTCCTCCAATGCCAAGAATGGTGTACCCACCAAATGAAATCCAAGGGATTGTTTCCTACCCCTATTCTCACATGCAAAAAATACCATGGTATAGTGCACCGAATCCACAGTGGTAGCATACAACAATGCCTCAAAGGATAGTTCAACCACAACATGGCCTCAAACAATTCCCCCATTGAGAAATCAACAACAATAGTGAAATCCTACTAATTGGAAACCAACAATCCCAACAAGACTAGAGTCAGAAGAGAGGACTCTCTATATCAATTCAATCAATTGATGTGATGATTATAGAGACACTCAAAAATCCTTCTCCAAGTACTCCAAGAGGAGAAAAATTGAGGGACTATTTGTCCAACTCAATTGCAAGCATCAAGAAAGAGTTTATGGATGTGATGACACAACAACTACAGATACTAAAAGTAAATAGTGCTAGCATATCCAACATTGCAGGAGGTGGAAGAGATGTGATGTGATCAAATATCTCCAACTATTCTTGGAACATTCTATTCTTACTACCTAAGAAAGAACCACACATAGGACATTTGTTCTCTAAAGGAGATGTATGAAAGAAAGAAGAAAGATGAGGAAGCAAGGTTCAATTTGCCAGAATCTAAGATGACAATCCAATACATTGGCCCAAAGCTTAGAAAGTTTGGTCCTAATTTTTGTCCAATGAGGTTCCCTATCCAAAGTTACAGAAAGAGGAAGACAATTTGGTGGGAGATAGGGATCAAAAGTAGAATGTTATAGATGCAAAGAGAATATTCACATCTTCCATAATTGCCAAAGCCCTAGAAGGTCCATGGATTATAAGCCTCTCTATAGCTGATGCAAAGGAGAAGGCTGCACTGTTAAAGATTGTCTTAGTCTAGCCCCTTTCGCTAAGGCTAATGCCACAGAAAACAAACAAAGGAATCAAGAGCCTACTTTCAATCTAGTAGATTTGGAGGTAGCTACAATTATGCATGCCAAGAAGAGAGAGCCAATAGTTTAAAAAGAGAATGTTCCACCTACAAAAGTTGTTGGATTCAATATCCCAATAGAGCCATAGAGTAGTATAGTATAGGACAATACAATGTAGAATAGTCTAGTGCCACAAAAGGATATGAAGATAATTCAGAATGTAGAACGAGATGTCCAAGAGAGAGAAGAGATGGATGTATCTCTAGTAATAGATGAAGTAGTGATGCAATCCTTTCTTGAAGAAAGAGGAAAAATAAAAGTGGGTATCATCCCATTCCCTAGTCAGTTGGAGAAGCTCGTGGATCACATAAAAGAGTATGATTTGGTGAAGGAATTGGATACCTTCCACCCTAATTTGACATTCTGACAACTATTGATTCTCTTGCCTAGTTGAAGAAAAATATTCAAAAGTATTCTCATGTGAAGACATGACCTAAGAATTGTCAACCCTACAATTGTTACCAAAAATAATAAGGCCCTAAAGCCTATGAAAGAAGTGGATGTGGCCAATGCCTTCCTCGATCCTGGCACTTTAAAGACTAGCATCTGGATAGAAGGTTGCTTCATTGTAAGTGCATTGATAGATGTAATCTCTTCAGTGAACATCATGACAAATGTGACGATGAAAGATCTAGACCTAAAGACATGCAATCTACCTAGTGGCTTATCAGATTAGCCAATCAAAGCATAATAAATCCTTTAAATATCCTCCCATATGTCAATACCATAGTTGCAAGACAAGATTATTGGATGATAAACCTAATGATAAATACCAACTCTTATGAAACATCTTACTCTCTGTTACTCAGAAGACCGTGGTTGTTTGAAACATGAGCAAGGATGGATATGTTTAAAGGAACCCTAACCCTAGATAGGAGACCCAATAAAGTGGTGTTAAAGCTTTATGGTTCACAGAAAGGAAACAGATCCACCTCCATAGAGGTCTCATTTGACTCTTCCAATGAAGGAGCAGATAAAACATCAATCGAAGAAGATGTTTTCAAGCAAATGTTTTCAAAGAATGTGGAGGTACAATCCCTAATAGTGGACACTATAAGCCAACTTTTAAAAGAAACACATTCTTTGTGGATGAGTGAATACCTCCTTCTTGAACCAAGACAACTAACTCCTGAAATTACCTCAAATAGTGAGATAGAGGCATGTATTTACTACTCTCCCTATTATATGGCCATAGAAGGGTTACATATAGAAGAAGAAGTAGAAATAGAGAGCCAGTTCTACTCTTAGAGAGCCCCTACAAAGGCAAAGATAGAGTCCATAGAGGACAATGATAAAAGTGAAGATGTAGATTATGGAAGAAAAGTGGAAGAATCTATTCAACCAAAAGTTGATACTAATGATAAGGAAGTCCCAAAGGCCATAGAAGTTAAAAAATCCCATGTTGTTGGAGAGAATGATTATGGTACCCTTCGGACTAGTAAATGAATCTCATAATATGAAAAAGTTTTATAAGATCTGAATTACATAAAATAAACCTTCATTTATTTGTGGCTCTTGTTTCCCTAATCTATTCTTCTCAAGAAAATGGATGATGATGATGCACCCTGCCAACAAGCACTCGGCATCCTGAACAAAAATCACATGGTTCTTATTATATGGCATTTCTAAATGCATCCTCAATAGATGAGTTCTTGAGTCAAGAAGTTATTAACTCTCAAACAAAATTTGAAATATCCTTGATACAATTTCAACATCCCAAATAGTCGAATGAGTCCCTATTGAAGTTCGATGTTGGTTCTAGCAGAGCATCAAACAATTCACTACTTCCTTGAAGGAGTTCACTAGAAGCAATCCATGGGACCTTCATTCAAGAAGTAGAAGGTCAAAAGAAATTGATTTTTATTGATGCAAATGGTACAAAAATACATCTCAAAGTGGGCAACAACCTTCCAAAAGAGGATGTATTGACACTTTATAACCTATTAAAGGAGAATTTGAATGTTTTTGCTTAGTCATACAAAGAGTTAAAGGAGATTGATTCCACTGTATGTCAACATCAGATTGACTTGGAGCCTAATACTAAGCTAGTAGTACGACAACCTCAGAGATGTATGAATCCCAATTATTTTGCCCTAGTCAATATAGATTTATCAAAGCTCTTGGAAGCTAAATTTATCTAGCAAGTGGCCAACAATGAATGGGTTTTGTCCATCATGGTCATATCTAAGAAGAATGGAAAGTTCTGTATCTATGTGAACTTTCAAAGGCTCAATTCCAAAACAAAGAAATATTATTTTCCTATCTCCTTACCACCAACTATAAGATGTAGTGGTGGGTCATGTACTCTATTCCTTGGTGGATGGTTTCACTGGATACAATCAAGTGCAGATTGCAAAAGAATTCCAATCCAAAACAACCTTCACCACACAATGGGGGACCTATGCTTATAGGGTGATGCCATTTGGGCTATGTAATACCCCTGTTACCTTTTAGGGAGTTATGATGGGTGCATTTCAAAATAACATGCATGATTTCATTGAGGTATGATTAGACTATTTCTGTGTCTTTAGTTTGCTCTACAAGCATTAGGGACACCTAGAGTAGTGCTTTGATCTATGCCGGGAGTATGGGATCTCCCTCACCTGATAAATGCATCTTTGGAGTCTCTTTAACTGTTATGTTGGGCCACATTATCTCTGCACAAGGAATAACAATAGACCCTTCCAAGATTGAAAATATTGTAGCCCTAACTACACCAACTAATCTAAAATAATTAAGAGGATTTCTTGGCTATGTGGGCTACTATAGACAATTCATCACCCATTTTGCAACAAAGGCAACCGCCCTACACAAGCTCTTGAGAAATGTTGAGTTTAACTAGACTGATGATTATGAAGAATCCTTTAATACTTTGAAGCAATGCTTGATCGGAGCACCTATCTTACAACCTCGTGATTGGATGAAGGATTCCCATGTGCACACTGATGCATCAATCAAAGGGCTAGGCACAGTTCTGATGGGACCTAAAATGGGCCGGCACTGGCTATGGCACTAGCCGGACCTCATGCATACGATAGACAACCCCACCACATAGCCTCGCGGGCCAAGAGCATCTAAAACTCGCTTTGCACTAAATGCTTATGACGATTTTGCGTTTGTATCCAATATGTAGTTCAACGTTCACCTTCCCTTCTCCTCAGAGGGGGATCCCATAACATATAGGCATAATGCCTCGTAATACACACATAGGGAAGCACCTCTCGACTGATTGCCGCGGCTCCACTATGACTCTCCTACACCTCGGGGATTGGCCCCAAGATGTGTCGCTAACACATGTAACATTCGCACAAACTCCACTCTTTCAAAATTTAGCGTTTCAGGAGATTTCAATTTGCCTCACAAAACTTTCCCCAACGAAAGTGCTTGTCTAGACCTATAGCTTGGGTTTCCTATCCTCTCAGCGTTGGTCAAAGTTTATCAATCAATTGCAATACATTCCAGGAGATACCACGTGACATGCTTGATGCAAGGTGTATGACGATTGTGCACAACCATTTTATGATTAAAAAAACCAGCTGTGTGAGGTGCGGAAAATAGCCCTTTCATGAATTTTAACTAAATGTTACGTGCTGCGCTGCTTTAGGGACTAGCACTGGAACTTCCATACTACTAGTCACCTATATTTAATTATGGAACAATCCCTAAATGCTATGCACAAAGAGGGAAATTAGAATTTGTATATTTTCAGCAATTAGATCGTCGCACAAACTTTAACTTCCTCTCACCGTTTAGGTGTTGTTGTGTTGCATAGGTGTAAATGGTTGTTTTGTATCATTTTTGTATGTAAAAAAATAATAAACACATACTATAGCAAAAGGACAAGGCCAAACTGATGCTTGATCCCATGATTTATCCTCGCCAGACATTCACGTACATAAATCTTATTTTTTCATATTTTTTGAGCGCCAAACCCAAATTTTCTCTATTTTTTACTATTTTTTCCTATTTATTATTCATGGAAAATAGATTATTTATTTATTTATTTATGTTTTCTTATTATTTTGACTGAAACTTAATATTTTCTTTGATTTTATCCCATTTTCACTCCTTTTTTCCAACTCAAAATCGGAAAAAACCACTAATTTCCATTAAAAATGACATTTTACAGGTTTTAAAGAATTAATAACGGCTCTAAATCATTGCGGGTTCTGCATTTTTGTAGTTACAGCCCGCAAACATGATGTAAACAAGATTCAAACAAACATTCATTGCATATGAATAACATTTGGACCATGAAACAACAAAAACAAGCGAATTTCTTCATAAAATTGGAGCCTACTGTGTATCTTGTGTGTTGCGGGTTTTTTAATAATTATTTTGGGCAGCCCACAGACTGATCAACAACCATTCTTCAGTGTTGAACCTCTTTCCTCAGCCTCCTCTTCATCTTGAAGCAATCCGATCACAATCAAACAAGCATCCTTCAGCCCCTCTTCTTCTTGATTTCTTGCATGTAAACCACCATTTAGAGGAGAGAGATGGAGGAGAGAGAAAGACTAGATCTGCATCTCTTTGCTCGGTGCATCATTCCTTGATCCGTTTATGGCGATGGAGGGCGAAGGATAGAAGCATCTCAAGGCCAAGAGGATTCCTCCTGTCTCAGACTGATCAGAAAATGATAAAAAATGGGGTGTCAAAAAACTGACGCCTCCCCACAATGTTTTATTTCGTGAGCTTCTTTAAGCTCTTAATTAGAGCTTAATCTTAAAACCCAAATTATCTAGTTCATGCCTTTTGCTTTCACACTTCTGGCAAGTGGTTTTTTTGCTTTTGGAGGGGCAAACAACATCGAATTTGAGATCCGGCTGGACGGGTGGTTCCATGGCATTGAAATTGACAAAGCTAGGCCCCGTCACCCTCTTCTCGACTTCCAAATCCAGTAGCTGCTTTACAACCCCGAACCTTGCGAGAATTAAGTGGGGGATCAAACGACCTCAAAATTGAGATTTGAGACTTGCGTTGGATTCTTGACGTCGTTTTACATCTAGGAAAACTCTAGCTCGGCCATCCGACCGTTTGATTTTCCATGCAAATTAGTATTAGTGCTTTAGGGACTTGCCACTTAAAATCATACTGATTGCCACCGTCGCCTTCGACAAAGTCTAATTTTCAACTGATATTCGTAATTTTTGGCTGAGATCTGCACATAAATGCCAAAAAAGGAGCATCAAGCTAATACAAAATAGATACACAACAAAACACATGATAGCTCTCACCCTTCCCCCTGTCAAAACCAAGGTATGAAATCCATGAGGAGTAGGCCTAGCATAATCTGATAGAAGGCCCAAAGCTAGTCACTAATAACTGACTGCTCCAACACAGCCAAGCTAAAAAGAACAAGCAAAGAGGTCACCGTAAGTGGTGGTCTGACCTACCTTCCTGACTAAGGACAACTCAACCAAGAGCTCCTACTAGGCGAGGACTCCTATAGCCTAATCAAGAAATATTTTCTTTTAGCACAATCTTTCTTCTTTTAGGCTTTTATTTTTCCATACTCGGGCATGTAAAAATGAGGGAGCTGAGGGAAGTGACCCAAGGAGAACAGGGAATTGGCCTCAGGTCCTACCTTGATACCCAAGAACCCACCAAGCTCTCGCTAGGTGACACTTAATCCTTTTCTAATGCTCACTTTTATTTTTGCTCCAACCTTCTTTTATTTTCTTTGCTTTTCAGCTAGTTATCACCCCTAGGAAGACAAGGCATCGGCCTCGTATCTTGTCTCATCCCCAAGAACCTACGAGGCCTTCGTAAGGCAATAAACAACAACTCAAGGATTTTTCTTTCTTTCCTTTTCTATTTTGACAGGGGTTAAAACCCCTTTTTACACACCTCCGTATATTCATATATTGTCTTTCATATCTTTAGGGTTTTGTCTCTTTCCATCATTATTTTAGTAGGCTTCTCTAACTGCCTCACAACTAGCAGGAACTCCTAGAATGGCCGCCTAGCAGGTCCTTATAATAGGGTCACTAGAACTCCCATCTAAAATAGGTCTTTTAATGTCTGACAATACCCAGGAGGCAATGACTACTCAGACCTCCCCCAGACATACCTAATCTAAACCTAGGACTTCATGCCTTGATTGCCGGTCCCCAACAAACAAAAGAAAGTAACTCTCATCCGCACATATATCATTAATTGCTTAAGGAAAAACTCCAAAAGGGACAAAACCACTTGGAATGGCCACCAGAAGCTCCTTTGCAGCATCGCCTCCCTCCAACGACTTCGTCAATCTGTATGGTGCAATCACTAAAACAACAAAGCATTAAACGTACCTGCACCAAATAGAGATAGGGCCCTCTTGGCCTAAAGAAATAGCACATTTCACTGCAAACTAATTGGCCCTCTTGGCCTAAAGAGATAGATTATTAAAACCTGAAAACAACTGGCCCTCTTGGCCTAAAGAAATTAGACATTAACTACTTAAAGCAACTGGCTCTGGGCCTAATGAAACAAACAAACAAGCTCATAGAAATCCCTCCTTGGACGAAGGCAGATATATGCAAATAACCTCCATTCCAAGGGGAAAAATAGGGCTCTCAGCCCTAAACTAAATGCATCAAGTTATGGCCCATACCTCCTGCATATAGAGCAAGAGGCGTATGCATAACATGTCGTCGGATCAACCTATGGGTCCAAGATAATAGTGGTAGATGGGTCTCGGCCACTCTTCTCATTACCCATATCAACCATCGCCTACCATATAACGCGTGGTCTGATAACATCCCCCACAAGCGACCAAGTCCTGTCTCATTATTAATAGCAACATCCGGACCAGGACCACAATTGAAGAAGAGGTCCTCCTCATAAGAAAAATTAGCTAAGGAATCCGCAAACTGATTCCAATAACGTGGAATGAGCTGAAGAGATATGCTCTCAAATTCATCAAGTAGGGTTATAGTAGTGCGATGATATATACGAAGGAGAGGATTTCGGACTGTATATGTCCCATTGAGTTGATTTAAGATCATCTGAGAATCCCCTTTTATTAACAACCGCCTAATACCACCTTTCTTAGCAATATTCAATCCCATAATCAGAGCTTTATACTCGGCCATGTTGTTACTAAATCCTACCCCGAGATAAGTAGCTAATTTCATTGTAACTCTACGTCGGGGATGTCGGATAACTACTCCAACACTTCCTTTCCTATTGGGGCCCCTGGATGCTCCATCAAAGTATAATGTATATGTCCATAATGGGTTTATACAGCCAGCCATTAAGAACTCCCCTATTCGTAATTATGATAGTCAAAGTTCAACATATTTAAATGATGAACTGACGGTGTTACTCGAGCAGTGATCGAGAACAAGCCTCACTCACAACCCGATAACGAGATGTTAAGGAGTATCGATTGGGGTAATTGACTTTGTTGAATGCAGAACACAACTTAAAAAATTCAATTATTCGATCATATACCACAAGCCACACAAAAACAAAACAAAACCTCTTATAGCTCAAAAAAAATTTAAAACCCGTATGCGGATAGAGCATCACACAACCACAACACAACAAAAATACCAACAATTCAAAAATAAACCAAGTGAAATATATTCTCGTACCTTAACAACCTTGAACTGATGCTCGGTGCTTTGACACCCAAAAGCTCCAACTTCCAAATTGGCATGACAAGAGCTCACTCTAGCATGCGACCCTCCACTCTCCTGTCTCACATAATACAATTGTAAGCAAGGGGGAAGGCCCTTAACTCTCCATTCTCATCTCCTTATATAGTTTTCTATCTACACTCACACACATTAGGCTTTTTGCTTTCAGCTTTTGGCTTTTTCTTTTCTACTGCTTTTCATTATTTTCGTTTTTTCTGCCCTATGCCTGTTTGCAATTTGTTTGGATCATAACTTCGTCATTTGAACTCCGAATATAGTTGTTCGGGTACTCAAAACGGTTGGAATGCATCTGGTTGACAAGATAGCATAGGCAGAATTACGAAAATCCATCAAAAATTGGCAAAAATATTGATACTCGTAAATCGTATCATTTTTCTCCATCTTTTATCTTGGACGACTTATTTCCTTCCTTGGCCTATTATTCTTGTAATTGCATATACTTTTAGCACACATGTCCTCTTTTTCTTCAAGAAATACTCGTTGATGATGTAAAGCGTACGATCTTTTCCTTTGATCCTTGAGTCTTCACAATGAATATTCTCTGGATATGAACCTG
The DNA here is from genome assembly GCF_053477565.2 of Lygodium microphyllum. Taxonomy (NCBI): domain Eukaryota; kingdom Viridiplantae; phylum Streptophyta; class Polypodiopsida; order Schizaeales; family Lygodiaceae; genus Lygodium; species Lygodium microphyllum. Next base: position 73,264,358 of record NC_141147.1, on the reverse strand, counting down.
TGTTTTTATGTAGTGTGTCCTAGCAGGAATATGCTATTTTGAAATGAACTCTGTGTCCAATCATTCATGATTTGGAAAAATATGCAATGTTGGATCCATGATATGCAACCAATCAATCAATGCTACACACAAAAATAATGTATGCGTTGAAGAAATTGTGCCTAGTCTATCTACATGTGATCGTGTGTCATGCAAAATGTAAACAAAATTCTTGATTAATTTAAAATTCCTTATCCTCACCTCTCAATTCTCATAAAAAAGATATGATATACTCCGCTCCACCCATCCAAAATCTCACAATCACTCTAGAAAATGATGATTCTCAAGATGTTGACCAAATAAGAACAACCCATCTCACAATTGGTGGCGTCCTTCACGACCCTCTAACTCACCCAACCTCCTTATACATTCAACCAGAGGCTCCTAACTTTGTGATGAGCATCCCAAATATCGTGCGTGCAAGAAATGTGTGTGCTCAATGACAGGTGCTCTCTCATGTACGCGTGCATCTAAAATTTACTACATAAGTTGCAGCGGACCTCATGCTGTGCTAGTGCTCAATGATGGTGCAAAATGTGCATAATTCCAACCCATGGCATGGAAATATTTGATAAGAACAAGAGACGACCCTCGAGTGTAGTGCATCAACAAGTGCAACGTGAAGTGCTCGTGAACCCATTATCCCCGTGATGTGCAAAAGTCTCGACAAGAAAACATACCTAGCTCCTCAATGTTCGGTACCTATAACAAACTCCTACTTCAACATGTCCAAAACAATACCAAGCTCGACCAAGGCTATCAAGTTTCATACTCAACAATTAAAAAAAAAAGACAGAAGCAAATCCTAGGCTAAACAAACACAAGAAATCCAACTACGAAATAACAAAACAAACTATCACGCACATAATTAAGCCAGCAAAAATCAAACCTAACTACAGTTTGACTAGAGCTTTTCAGTTTTCAGAGAAAACGATTGGCAACAGCTCCATCGCACCTTCTTCATTAAACTCAACAGGGATGCTTGTCAAGATTTGTAAGCAATGATGGCAGAAAACTTTAATTTCCCACACAAAGGTACCATCTTATTGCTCAATCACTTTATATCCCTTGCTCAACCAGATAAGCCTTCCCTGATGATATCTTTGCTCGAGATATGGTACTCCGAATAAGGAATTAATCACCCCATTAATTAATTTAAGCTCTCCTGCAGGTCTCAAATCAACCCTAGCATGGATGTCCAATGCATTTAATGCGTTAGCATATTTAGAAATAATAAGATTTAATATTATTAAGATTAACCTTATTCTTAAATTCCACTCCTTGTAGATCAACTAATAGAACTGTGGACTTAGTTTTACCCATCCGAACTATCTTGTAAGGGCCATCCCATCGAGGTTCCAACTTTCTTGGAAACAGCTCCCTACGTGCATTGTAATATAGAACTAACTACCCCTTTTTAAAAGTATATTTCTTCGCTTTTAGATCATGCAACTGTTTCATCCGATGTTTAGCTACCTCTTGGTGCAACAAACTCTGCAATTTGAGCTCGTCCAAGTAGGCTATAGTCATAAACCGCTCAAATAGGGCATCTTTATCACCCAGAGAATGATTGATTGCAAATCTAATGGTCAGCAACTCAATTTCTAAGGGCAAGACACACTCCTCTCCATAAACTAATTTGAATGGGGTGTGGTCAGTAGCTCTTTTAAACGTCGTATTACACATCCAAATTGCCACATATAATTTTGTATCCCAGTCCCACTTCTTTTCGGAGACTATCTTGGATAGGATACCCACAAGCTGCTTATTGGTACTTTCGACTTGTCCATTTGCTTGCGGATTATAGGGGGTCGTCTTGTTATGCTTGATTTTCCAAGCTTCAGTCATACTTTTAATCACTTTATTTAAAAAGTGAGTTCCACAGTCCGATACTATTTCTTTTGGCGGACCAAAACGACAAATAATTTACTCAAGTAGGAAACTGGCAGTCTCTTTTGCATTGTCCTGCCTCGTCGCCCGTGGTTCTGACTACTTTGTAAAGATCAGTTGCTACTATAATATACCTCTTCTGAGTAGTAGAGAATGGGGTGATAGGACCCACAAAGTCAATGCTCCACTTCTCAAATGGAAGGATAGCCATTATAGGCGTAAGTGTCACATCTCTTAACGTACTCAAAGGAATCTTGGAAGATGGATGGCCACCAATATCCAGCTCTTAAAGCTTTCCATGCAATTAACTTCCCAGCAAAGTGCCCTCCACAAGCGGAGTCATGGCACTCTTCCAAAATAAAGGGAACCTCGTCAGGCATCACACATCGGCGATAGATATCATCAACACCCTGCCGATATAATGTGCTTGCGATCAAGGAAAATTTCAACGCCTGCTATTTAATTTTTCTCTTCTTTGATTTTGATAAAGTAGCTCCAGTCTCTCCCATAGAAAGATAGTGTGTTATAGCAGCATACCAGGAGGGAATAGATGTCGTATCAATCTTGAACAAATTCTCCATGTCACTTCCTTCAACCACGATCTCTTTTGGCTCTCTGAAATCCATAAGACACTCTACAATGCCCTAAAGCTTCGGCGGCTTGCTCTTAATCTCATAATAAAACTCCTGCAAAGTGATTAACCACTTTGCTAAACGGTCAGGCGGCTGTAACTTATTTAACAACAATCGAAGCCCTTCCGCCTTCGTATAAAAAACCACTGTCTCATAAAGAATGTAATGATTGAACTTTTGGGTAGCAAATACCATCGCAAGGCACAACTTCTTCATATAGGTGTAGTTCCAGTCTCTCCCATAGAAATATAGTGTTTATAGCAGCATACTAGGAGGGAATAGATGCCGTATCAATCTTGAACAAATTCTCCATGTCACTTCCTTTAACCACGACCTCTTTTGGCTCTTCGAAATCCACAAGACACTCTACAATTCCCTGAAGCTTCAGCGGTTTGCTCTTAATCTCATAATCAAACTCCTACAAAGTGATTAACCACTTTGCTAAACGGTCAAACGGCTGTAACTTATTTAACAACAATCAAAGCCCTTCCACCTTTGTATAAAAAACCACCCTCTCATAAAGAATGTAGTGGCTAAACTTTTTGGTCGCAAATACCATCGCAAGGCACAACTTCTTCATATAGGTGTAGTTAATTTTTGATATGCCCAACTTTCGACTGGAAAAAGCTATTGGATGGTACCACTTTTCCTCCCAAATTTGGGCCAAACAGCAGCTGATACTATACATGGTTGCTGCTGAAAATATATAGAACATTTCGCTCCTTTTTTGTGCTTTTAAAACAGGTGATTTGGCAAGCTTGACATCATCCAAAGATACTTTGCAAGCATCACTCCATGTAAACTAATAGTTAAATGACAATAGGTTTGTCAGTGGCAACATTCTTTCTGCCAAGGCATTGATAAACCTTTGATAATACCCTATTGATGACAAAAAGCTATGCACTTCCTTTAGAGTACGTGGTGGACTCATGGCGACTATGACCTTGATCTTTTCAGGATTAGTCGCAATCCCTACGAGACTAACCACATGGCCTAACAAGAGCCCATAAGGGACTCCGAAGATGCACTTCCATGGGTTAAGAGCTATGCAAAATTGTCTGAAACGCTCAAAACACTTGCGCTGTCGTACTGCTGCGCATCCGAGGTGTGGAATCCACCAAAAATTTGTGTGTGTGACATTTTTTACTTTGTACATACTTAGTCGTTGTGTTTGTATTTTGTTTTGCGTGGGCAGTAAATTGGAGAGGGGTTTGGAGCAAGAGGAACTTATCTATAATACTTTGGTCGATATGTATGCTAAGTGTGACAGTCTAGAGGAAGCATGCTAATTGTTTGATAGATTACCAATCCACAATGTAGTTGCATGGACAGCCATGGTTGGTGCATATGTCTGATGCAGTGATGTTATTTCTGCTCTCAAACAGTATGACAAAATGCTTGATGAGGGCATTAAACCAAGCAAAGTCACCTACTTGTTGACATTCAAGGCCTGCAACTGTTCAATGGATGTGGAGCTTGGGCGATTAGTACATAGAGAGTCATTGGAAGCTCTATCATTGAGTTGTATGCAAAGTCTGGATGCCTTAATGAAGCGCATTGCATGTTTAATCAATTGGTGGATTGTGACGTAATGACATGGGGCTATTGTGGGAGGGGTGGCTTTTTTGGTAAAAGGGGAGCGCAGTGTATCGGGAGTGAGGAGGAAAAGTAGAAAATGGAAAAAACGAGAGGATTGGGGGGGGAAAGCAAGCAGGGAGAGCAGTGAAAAGGCTTTTCCATTCAGGGAGCATCGGAATCCTGGCAGGGTCTAATTCGATCTCACACGGATAGATAGAGGGCATCATTTATAATGTGTGTACGAGCAGTGCAGGTTTCATTTTCTAGACGTTCTGTGTCCATGCCATAGCCGTAATGTAGGAAATTTGACAGCACAATAGAATGGGGGTCCTAATCAAAGAAACGCTACTAGAGATCAATGAGTTCACACAGAGGACACGAAAGCAACAGAATTAAGGTGATGCAGGATGGAGTCAATACTTTAGTGGAAGCTGAAGGTGAACAGATAGTCCTATTGAAGGTGAAGTGAAAGAGGTGTTACCATCCTCGATACTCCTGCTGGTGAAATAGTTTGTGTTGCTTTTGGAGACATCTGACCAGGGAAGGAGAGAGCAGGTGATGATGTTAATATTGGGATTACCCAACATTAAAGGCTGCTTTGATAGCTGCAATCGATGATGACAGCGACCATGCTTTGTGTGATTCTTCTGGACCACCGACAAGAGCGTCAATATGAGTAACCTGCCTTTGTCATCAACATTCACATCATTATGACCTGCCCGACTATGGGATTAATTAAGGTCTGATAGAAGTTACTGTAGAAGAGGACATCGTGAAGAGTAGGGTAATGTGTCAAGTACAGTGAAAGCTCTGTAGAGTTTGACAATCTGGTTTGCAGAAAGCAGAGAGATAGAGCTTTCATTTCATGCCCAGGCAATACAAAGTGTCTTCGATCTTTTGCAATAAGGGATTATCCAGATGGCTGTGCCAAAGTTCCTTCATTCAGGGATTTCCCGGATGTTTGCACAAAAGTTTCATCTGTTCCTCCAATGGGTAGTTCAGTGAATGCTTCATCTGTAGCTGCAAAAATTTCCTCTGTGGAACCAGGCCAGGGCATTCTTGATGTGGAAAAAGAAGGGTCTTCCAGAGACCGGCTTTTTGAGGAGTCTTTTGTTAAGGATATGGTTGTGGATTTGAACATAGACAATAATTACATGTCTGAATCAAAAGATCATGTTGTCACAACAGAGTTCAGCTCTTCTCATGTAAAAGAGGGAGTTGCTAAGCTATAAAGTTGTTTGTCTCATCAGTCTTTTGAAGAGTTGTTGGAATGTAAACATGAACATTGTGGAGGTTGCCACTGTAAGCTAATTTGGCTTTCTATTCATCTTCAGTTATTGACAGAAATAAAAACAGAGACTTGACATCATTTTCTCATCTTGCTTATTTGCTTGATTGATCTTCTATCTTGGAATTTCTCAAGGATCTCTGCGGTCGCGACTTTGCTTTCGAAAACCCTTCGACATCTTTGGTGAACCCGATGTAAAAGCGTCGCATTTAAATTTCAGGATGGGAGATACTTCAGCATCCATTTCACCCTCTTCTACAATTCCTGCTTTGTCCTCTACTTCAGCAGACGCAATTGTATATGCAGCAGAGCAGCAGTTGCATCAACAACAGTTGTCTCAGTAAAGGCAGTATATTCGGAGCAAGAGAATGCAATCAACGCGACTAAGGCAATTGAAGCAGTTGAGAATGAGAAGAAGCTATTTCATGGCCATAATGTTTCGGCTTATTTGAAGACGTATGAGATCAAGATGGGATTTTTTGGAGTACCAGCAGGACTTATGAGTAAGTATTTCCTTCGTCTTGTCACACCCGCATTGAGGGTAAAAGTGACTGATCTTTTTCTTCAAAATTCGCATTGGCAAGATTTTAAGAAGGCCCTGAAAGAAGAGTATTTCCTTGAGGACTTTGGGATGGCTACACGGCGGTCATTCCGAGAGTGGGTATACATGCCAAACAAAGGTCTAGCTACTTCAGAGTTGATACGAGAATTTGAAGAGAGGTATAGTCAGCTTGATGCCATTGAACAAAGAGCATTGGATGTTGAGAAAGTTGAGCTTTTCTTGCAAGCTGCAGATCCTGCTCTTCAGGAAGAATTAGGAGAGCTTCTTGAGGATTGCACGAAGCCTATGGGTCTTAAAATGGATTGGCAAGATGCCTAGGATGCAGTCCCGACTATGACGAAGAGGAGGATATGGAAGACCCGCCTACAGAATGGATCTATGACACCGACGCCGTCTTCTGCTCCTATGCCTACTTCTACCCCTGTCATTTCTTCTCTTCCTCTACCAGTTTCTTGGCCTATGCCAGTGCCTACTGTTTCTAATCCTCCTATTCCTCCTGTTCCAAGACCGATGTCGGCTACTTCTTCTCCAAAACCATCCGCTCCGTCATCGGTGCCTTCCTCTTTTGATGATATAATCAAAGGCATAATGAATTTGACACTGGAGTCAGTTAAAGCAAAATTGATGGGAAATTTGAAAGAGCAGTTTGCTTCGACCGTGCCTACTATTCCTTCTGGTGCTCCTAGTGCACCTAGGAGTGCTCCTAGTGCACCTAGGAGAGATTGAAGATGTATTTGGTGTGATAGTATGGACCATCAACATTGCAAGGATTGTGAATCTTTTCAGGATGCAAGGAGGAAGAATTTGGTATTTTGGGGACAAGATAGTAAGATTTGGTTGACTGAAACAGGAGCTTCGCTTGCTACCAATTTTGGGAAAGGCGGAATGAAGAAATTAGTGGATGACATGGCTGCGCGTACTTCTTATGTGGCAGCTAGAGGAGATGCTTTTGCATATGGAGTCCAGATTGAGAAAGGATCAGAGAATCAGTCAGCATTATGGACTTATGCTATGGAGACGGCAAACAAGGGAAAAATTCAACAGACTGTTTTGACTAGTGCAGGTTCTAGCATCAGATCTGAGACAGGTTGGGATTCGCCTGTTGACAGGTATACTATTTATGCCTACTTGGCTAAGTCTCAGGGAGCAGATGTACTTGTTGAGGAGAAGCGTAAGAGGGATGAAGAAAATCCAAATGCAACTAAAAAGACTAGAGGGGGTGAGTTTGTTACTCCACCTACTGCAGGATCGTCTTTGAGGCCAGGGCCAGAATGACAAATGGAAGATGCTCAAAAGAAAGAAAAGAGGCAAAAGCCTAGAGAGAGAAAGCAGCCAGGGTTTAGATTGATGTCTGATATTGAGACATCTACGGACATGAAGAAAATCTTTAATGATAAGATACTTGGCAGTGAGGTGACTTTTACTATTTCTGAGGTTTTGGGCATCTCGAAAAGAGAGTTTCAAGATCAGTTCCAAGAAATTCTGAAGAGGAAAAGACATGCATTGCCTACTACTGATACACATGGAGTTTTGATTGGGGAGTTGGATGAGGATGAGGATGAGGTTATGGTTGAGAATGCTTCTATTTTTCCACAGATAGAGAAGAGGATTCAGCCTATGCATTATGTTGAAACTGATGAGCTTGTCTTGATACCGCGTAGTCACTTTTCGTGGAGTCATTGGGCTAGGGAAACTACAGAAATGATGGTAAAAATTGGAGAGAAACAGGTGCCTTATGTTGCTTCGGTGGATCATGGTTCAAAGATTAATCTCATAGTTCGTGGAGTTTATGAAAGTAATAGATGGCCTATGGATATAGAGCATGGGTGGCGTATGAGAGCCGCCAACAACACTGTAGGTGATTTGTATGCTGCCTGTCCCACTGTCAGGGTTTCTATTGGAGATGTAGATGAGGATTTCCATTTCTTTTTGCAGGATTCATGCTCTTATCCCATAATTCTTGGACATCCATTCATCACAGAGATGCGCATGGAAACAAAGGTAATGGATGATGGATCTACTTATGCACGGATTCACAGTAAAGATGGTATGAGAGCAGTTCAGTTTATGATTGTGTGTGTGAACCATGTTAGAAACAGGGATACTCTTAGAGATGCACCTTTACCCACTGTGAGCGATTCGATTTTTCATTAGGTACCACTGTTTCGCGAGACGACGGTGGTACAGAGCAGAGGAAATTGGAGTTCTCGCCTCCTGGCAACTGTGTTTTCTCCTCCAGTTTTGTTGGAATTTCAGCAAATAGTTCGACGAGTTATCAGAAAACTTCTAAGTTGCCTAGAGCTGCCAGGCAGTACATATGCAAGAAGGAGAAAAATTTGAAAAATGCAGGTGTTTTAGAGGATGATGAGCATATAGATGGGATGTATGATAGTATGGTTTGTGCAGATACGATAACAGAGATGAAAAATATGCTGAAAACTGATATGCAGAGTTGTCACAGTAATGTATTAGTGCAATCCCTAGACATGTTTCATGAAATTGCAGATTTTGTGTCACAGATAGAGTAAGAGGTTGAGGTGACTGAGCAAAAAGTGTTGAGTGCTGAAGAAATTCAGCAAACAGAGTTTTCGGGCTGATTATGATCAGCTTACAGAGACATAGAGGGCTGAAAACTTTCAGCCAACTGAGTTTACTACTGAAATATTTTAGCATCCAGAATTTAGGGATGTTCCTATGCAGTCCATAGAGCAGAGGGCTGAGGATATTCAGCCACTAGAGTGCAGAATTGCTGATTTACAGCAAGATTTGAGTAATGCAAAGGATCATAATGAAGCCAGGGTTGACACGAAATACAAGACTATGGATAAGAAGGTGAAGTCGGTAGCTGTACCTCTTCCACTTGACATTGACAGTGATCAGCAAATAGAGAGGGCTGCAAACAGCCAATTTTGAGGAATCCAGAGAATATAGGCCATAAATTTTTAGCAGAGACTCTTGCTGAATTAAAAATTGGAAATGGTGATTTCTTGCTACCCACAAAGAAGCAATGCTTTCAGGAGATGCTTGAGCGACATGGAAGGGGGTTTACTTTTTTTCCGCATGAAATTGGATGTGTGAATCCGGATATTGTTGCTCCTATGGTGATCTTTACTATTCTTTATATTCCATGGAACCTCCGACCTATTCCAGTGCCTAAGGCACACCTGCCAAAGCTATTTGACTTGTTGAATGAGAAAATCAGGATGGGAATCCTAGAGCCGTCATCTACACCATACTCAAATAGGTGGTTTACGGTTCCAAAGAAGAATGGTGCTCTCCGATTTATACAAGACATGCATCCAGTAAACAGAGTTACTATCAGGAATGTTGGTATATGTCCAGTTGTGGATGAGTTTGCAGAAGCATTTGTTGGATGTGCCATCTATTCTTTAGGTGATTTGTATTTAGAATATGATCAGTTTCAGCTGGCTTTGGAAAGCAAGGATGTGTACCTTGCCTCAAGGTGCCACTAATTCTGTTGCGCATATGATGAATGCCATGCATAAGTCCTTCATGATTACATGCCTCAGCTTACCATGCCTTTTTTGGATGATGTGCCCATTAAGGGGTGTGCAGAAGAAGAGAATAATGAGAGTCTAAATGAGCAGAGATGCAGATATTTTGTGGCTGATCATATTTCAGCTTGTGAAAAGATTTTGGCCAGGCGAGAAGAAGTGAACTTGACACTATCAGGGCAAAAATCTGTTTTTGGAGTAAATGAGGTTGTCATTGTTGGACATATGTGTGGTTATTATGGCAGGAAAACCTCACCTGAGAAGATGGATGCTATAGGCAAGATTACAGAGTATTGTCCTACCACTTCAGAGGTACGGAGATTCATTGGAGCTTGTGTGTTTTACATGATTTGGATACCCCATTTTGCACACATAGTAGATTGTTTATATCAGCTGCTTTGAAAGGGGCAGAATTTTTTTTGGGATGAGAGCCACACTAAAGCCATGCGGAAATTGAAGAAATTATTGCAGATTGCTCCTACTCTCAGGAAAGCAGATTATAATTGCGGAAGGCCTATTGTATTGACAGTTGACACTAGTGCAATTGGCATTGGTTGGGCTTGTTGAGATATCGAGCTCCACTCGTGATACGCCAGGGTGACCGTTACGTATTTATGTCACCGACTTGTCAGTTGCAGACACGGTTGGTACACCGCCCATGAATAATAGCTACATGATAGCTATCCTTATCTACTCTAGTTCGTGGCTCAGTTAGTATGCCACCTTAGTTAGTTGAGTTTGGTTTGAGACCCATATATAGGGTTCTTCTATTTCTTTGTACTTGAGTTCTTTTTGGCTTACACAACTAAGAAGAGGAAAACTGTTTTCAGCCTCCACCCTTGTGTGTCTTCCCCCATTGTGCAAGCAAGAAAGCTTCAAGCGAGACTCCTTCCTTCTCTCCCATAATCTTGACATGGTATCAGAGCCTTGTTCGTGGTAAGGAGCTCAAGAAAGCAAGCCAAGCTCGCGGTGTTCTGGTAAGAGGAGCAGTGTTGCTTTCATTTTCTGTTTCGGGAGCAGATCTCTGCAGGTAGCACAGCCGGAAAGTGCAGGAGTACATTGTCTCAGGTTGAGATGCCCTTCGCGGTGAAGCAAGAGGGCAGTATATGCTGCGGGAAAGGGCTGTAGCCCTTGGCGACCTTGTTTTTTTTATTTGAGGCCATTTTGGGGCCTGTTTTGGAGGCGGAAGTTTTCTGCACGCACTCAGGAAAAGGCCCAGTTTTATGCTGTGCAGCCACTATTCTACAGGTCGGTGAATAGTTACTGTAAAAATTGCATTGTATGCTTGTGCGCAGAGACATTGGGAGTTACAGAATCATCCCTGTTGCCTGTTGATGCAAAATCGTCACTAGGAAATGACTGTGTGGTCAAATACCACTTTCGTCAGTTTTGCAGATTTTCCCTTGTGAGGGTGAAGCTGTGGTTTTTGCAGTGACAGAATTTTTTGCAGTCTTCTGTAATGGCATCTGATTCTCTTTCACAGATTGTCACTGAAAATCTTGACAAGAACAACTTCCAAGCATGGAAGTTTAGAATGACGAATTTCCTTATGGGAAAAGGATATTGGGAATTTTTTGCAGGAAATGAAGAAGAACCAGTTCTTCCAGATGTTCCCAATCAACAGTAAATGCAGGCATTTAAAGCATGGCATGAGAGAGCCAGGAAAGTTATGTATTGGCTGTCTATCAGCATTTCAGACTCTATGATTGTGCATATTCAGGATGCAAGTACGCCAAAGGAGGCATGGGATACTTTGTCAAAAATGTATAGCACAAATACGCAAGCCAGGAAAATGCAGCTCAAGCAAGAGTTGCACAATGTGCAAAGAGAAAATATGAGCATCAACGACTACCACATGAAGGTGAAGAAGATTGCAGATGCACTTGCTTCCATTGGGTCACCAGTGGAAGATGATGATTTAGTTTTTGTGACCTTGAATGGTCTAGGAAAGGATTATGCACAGTTTCGGACATCCATTTCAGTTCGTGAAAGATTTTCTGATTTTGAGAAGCTGATTGCTCTTCTAATTTCTGAGGAGCAAAGAAATGTTGGTGCATCTTCTTCAGGAGGAACTTCAAAAGAAGCTGTCTTCTACTCAAATGTTGGAAGAGGTAGAGGCAGAGGTAGAGGAGGCCGATATGGAGGCCGTGGTAGAAATCAGAATATGCAGCAAACTCAAGAAAACCAGTCCTATGGAGGAGGACGTGGTAACTCTAGAGGCAAGGGGAGCCAAAGAGGTCGTGGTGGATGGCAAAGAGGCCAAAATGCAAACAGTAATGTTGAATGCTAAAATGGGTCATATGGCTAAACACTGCTATAAAAAGCAGAATGACATCATGAATGGAAAACTGCAACAAGGAAATTATGCATCCTCTAGTAGACAGGGTGATGACAGAAATGAGCATCTGTTTATGGTACAGCACATGAACAATTCTGTGACAAGTGCAGAAGAAAGCAACGATGTATGATATGTTGACTCAGGTGCATCAAACCACATGATAGGTCATGCAGAATGGATGGAGGATGCAAGGAAAATGGAAAAACCAGGATTTGTGGAGACTGGTGATGATACTGCACATCCTATTGTGCAGATTGGAAAAATTCCCTTGTCTATGCAGGATGGGAAAAATAAATACATGTCCGATGTATTTCATGTCCCGAATATCACCAAGAATCTGGTTTCTGTTGGTCAAATGGTTGAACAGGGCTTGCAGGTCAGATTTAATCCTCATGGATGCTTTGTTGAGGATATGAAAAATAAAGGTCGCTTGATAGCAAAAGGAAAGAAGAAGGGCAGAATGTTTACATTGGATGCAGATATGTCTGAATTGAGTGCAGCAATGTTTGCACATGGGACCGGTGTAGTTGCAGATATTGATATCTGGCATAAACGCATTGGTCATGTTAATGTACAACGACTTAAATCAATGTAGGCCCAAAATATTGTTGCAGGTTTGCCGAAATTCAAGGTTGCAGAAATGCATAAGGTATATGAAGCCTGTCAATTTGGAAAATAGGCAAGGAAACCATTTCCTAGACATGTTCAAGAGAGTAAGAAGCCATTGGAATTAATCCACTCTGATGTGTGGACAACTAAAGCTGCATCTCTTGGAGGCTGTCATTATTTTGTCAGTTTTATTGATGACTATAGCAGAAAAATTTGGGTGTATTTTATGAAAAAGAAAAGTGAAGTTTTTGGGCATTTCAAAACTCTTAAAGCGATGGTTGAAAAAGAAACAGGCCTGCAGATAAAATGCCTAAGGTCAGATGGAGGGGGAGAGTACCTCTCAAATGAGTTTGCAAGGTTCCTGCAGGAGCATGGCATAAAGCAGCAATATTCATGCAGTCATACCCCACAACAAAATGGAATTGCAGAAAGGAAAAACAGGCATATTGGAGAGGTATCTTGTGCCATGCTCAATGAAAAAGACTTGCCAGGTTTTTATTGGGCTGAAGCAGTTGCTACAGCAGTCTACATAATGAACAGGACTCCCACTGCAGCAATACATGGAATGACTCCAAAGGAGAGGTATACTAGTAGGAAACCAGATATTTCTCATTTGAAATTTTTTGGTTGCATTGCCTATGTACATGTGCCAGATGAGTTGAGATCCAAGTTGGATCCAAAAGCTGAGAAGTGCATCTTTATTGGTTACTCTCTGTAGCAAAAAGGGTATAGATGCTATAACCCTTCTACTCGTAAGTTTACAGTGAGCAGAGATGTTGTTTTTGATGAGATGAGTAGCTGGTATAAACCAGTAAATGTGATTGATGATGTAGATGCACAAAATGGTAATGCTGTACAAAATTCACAGCAGCAGTCACAAAATATTAGTGGACCTGGAGCGTCCTCTAGTAGTGGTTCACATTCTTCGCCATGGACAGGCAGATTGAGATTAGGAGAATCTTCTCAAAGTAATGCAAATAGTGGTATGCAGGTATCACGAAAAGGAAAAGAGAAGGTTGATCAGCCCATGTTTGATGTGAATGCAGGTCACTCTTATGTGGATGGTGAATCCAGTGGCTCAGAACAGAGCATTGATGATGAGTTGGGTATTCCTTCTATTGTTACACCTGGAGTAAGGAAGACCAAGGATGTTTTGAGAGCATCTGGGAGTGAACCTACTTTGCGCAGGTCTACGAGAGCTAGGTATCCTGTGGATAGGCTGAAATATGATGGATTTACAGCCATTCACTATGCATATATGGTTAAAGTGATACATGAACCAGAACCCACTTCTTTTGAGGAAGCCATGGGAAAAGAAAAATGGGAGAAAGCCATGGATGAAGAAATGGATGCCTTGGAAGCAAATGCTACATGGGAATTGGTACCTTTGCCTAAAGGTAAAAATGCAATTGGTTGTAAGTGGGTTTATAAGGTGAAGCACAATGCAGATGGTTCTGTGAATAGATACAAGGCAAGATTAGTAGTCAAGGGGTATGCACAAACATATGGCATTGACTATGAAGAAACATTCAGTCCGGTTGCAAGGATGGAAACCTAAAGAGCAGTCATTGCTATGGCTGCATCAAAGGGATGGTCTTTATATCAGATGGATGTAAAGAATGCCTTCTTGCATGGTGATTTGCAAGAAGATGTCTATATGGAGCAGCCACCAGGTTATGTGCATGTTGTTCATCCTGAGTTTGTTTGCAGGTTGAAGAAAGCCTTGTATGGCTTGAAGCAAGCACCTAGAGCATGGTCTAACAAGATAGGACAGTATCTTGTCACTATTGGCTTTCAGATTTCCAAGGCAGATTTCTCACTTTATGTGAGAAAAACAGAGAAAGGTATTATGCTACTTGTCATTTATGTTGATGATTTGATTATGACAGGTGACAGTGATGAAGATATCCTTCATGTGAAAATGCTATTGAAGCAGAAGTTTGAGATGAAGGATTTGGGAGAGCTGCGTTATTTCTTGGGCATTGAGGTGATTAGATCACCAAGTGGGATACAGCTCTTGCAGAGGCAGTATGGATTGGACATGCTGTCCAAATATGGGATGACAGGCTGTAAACCTATTTTAGTTCCTTTGGAGCAGAATGTGAAGCTGAGCACAGATGCAGGTGAGCTTCTAGAAGACCCTACTATGTACAGACGCATAGTAGGAAGTTTGATTTATATGACTATTACCAGGCCAGATTTGAGCTATGCTGTTGGATTGGTAAGTCAGTTTATGCAGGCTCCAAGGAAACCACATTTGGATGCAGCTAGACGCATACTCAGGTATGTGAAGTCCACATTGTAGTATGGACTATTTTATGAGACTGGGGTTCAGATACAGTTGCATGGATACACTGATGCTGATTGGGCTGGTAGTATTTCTGATAGACGATCTACCAGTGGATATGTGTTCTCTTTTGGGAGTGCTGTAGTCACTTGGAGCAGCAAGAAACAGCCTACAGTTGCCTTGTCGAGCACAGAGGCTGAGTACAGGGGTGCAGCAATGGCTGCATGTGAGGTTGCATGGTTGCATAAGCTACTTTATGATATGCATCAGTCTACAGATGGACCAATTGTCATTTATTGTGACAACATGAGTAGTATACACTTGGCAAATAACCCAGTCTATCATGCTAGAACAAAGCACATTGAGGTGCATTATCACTATGTGCGAGAGAGGGTTTTACTAGGTCTTATTGATCTAGTTTATGTGAGCACAGAGGATCAGGTAGCTGACATATTCATGAAGGCATTGGGCGCAGAGAAGCTGCGCAAGTTTAGAGACCTGCTTGGTATGCAGGAATTGGGATTGAGCTCGAGGGGGAGTGTTGAGATATCGAGCTCCACTCGTGATACGCCAGGGTGACCGTTATGTATTTATGTCACCGACTTGTCAGTTGCAGACGCGGTTGGTACACCGCCTATGAATAATAGCTACATGATAGCTATCCTTATCTACTCTAGTTCGTGGCTCAGTTAGTATGCCACCTTAGTTAGTTGAGTTTGGTTTGAGACCCATATATAGGGTTCTTCTATTTCTTTGTACTTGATTTCTTTTTTGCTTACACAACTAAGAAGAGGAAAACTGTTTTCAGCCTCCACCCTTGTGTGTCTTCCCCCATTGTGCAAGCAAGAAAGCTTCAAGCGAGACTCCTTCCTTCTCTTCCACAATCTTGACAGGGCTGTGGGTCAAGATGATGCAGATGGAAACATGTATGCTATTCGGTTTGGGGCGAAAGTCCTAAATGAGAGACAGAGAAGGTATCCGCAAATCAAGAGGGAATTACTGGGAATTGTTACGACTCTCAAATGTGACAAGGAGTACTTTATTGGAGCCTCAGTTGTGGTAGAGATAGATTGCTTGCCATTGATAGGTATGATTACAAGTTGTTCTACTCTGGATATAGCTATGCTGAGATGGATTGCATACATCAAGCCATTAAATCCAGAATTTAAACACATAGCAGGGAAGGATAATCCAGTAGCGAATATGCTGTCTAGAGCCAGATATGATGATGAGGAGACACTACTTGCAAAAGAGGATGATGCAGAAACTTCATCCGCTATGGTTGATCATATTTGCCACGTCTATGATATTGTGGCTTTCATAGAAGAACTCTATGTTGGAGATTGGTTGCAGATTGGCAAGTACCTTAGTACACTAAGCAAAAGAGATGAATGGAGAGATGAAGAGTTTAAGAAGATCAGAAGAAAAGCCTATGGTTATTTTCTCAAGGACAGATTTCTTTGGAAGTACCCGAAGAAAAGAGGTGGATTACCCTTGCGGGTTGTCTGCGATAAAGAGACACAGTTACAGGTGATGAGGGAGTTTCATGAGAGTCCTTGGGCTGGTCATAGAGGAGTGTGGGCTACTTATGAGAAAATCAAGGAGAAATATTGGTGGAAAGGCATGTATAGAGATGTTTCTCACTTTGTAGAGACTTGCAGAGTGTGCCAGATGTATTCGGTAGTGCGTCATTAAGATAAGCTTCATCCGACCTATCCACTATGCATTCATTATAAGTGGGTAGTTGATTTGGTTACTATGCCTATGGGTCTATGGTAGATGAGATATATTGTTTTGGCTAGAGAGGATCTTACCAATCATGTTGAGGGTAGACCTTTGAGAACGAAGACCACTAGTGTATTGTGTAAGTTCTTATTGGAAGATTTTTTTTGCAGGTATGGCTGTGTGGGTAAGATCATTGCAAATCACGGTGAATTGGATGCAGATGAAGCTAGGGAGATTTTCTCTCAACTAGGAATCAAGTTGGCTCTAACCACAGCATATAATCCAGAAGGAAATGGGAAGAGTGAAAGAGGGCATCCGTCGATAGTGAAAGCATTAGCCAAAGCATGCATAGGACGGATTGGAGAATGGCCGAGACTTCTATGATTTGCTTTGTGGGCTGATCGTATGACTCGCAGTGTTACCATAGGATATATGCCTACAGAGTTGATATATGGTCAGAAACCGGTTATGCCGATTGAGACTTGTGCTTTGACTTGATCAGTTTTACCTTGGCAGGAGGATTTGACGAGAGAGGAGCTCTTAGCTCTTCGGATCTGGCAGTTGGAGAGAAGACCAGAGGATATTCAACTAGCTATTAATAGGTTGAAGGTTGTTAGACTAAGAAATAATGACAGGTTTGATAGCAGGCATCGCTTGCGGCCTAGAGCAATAGAAGAGGGAGACTGGGTATTAATCTTTGATAGCAACCTTGAAAATCAGCATACTGCACTTCGGAAGATGGTGAAAAGATGGTTTGGGCTGTACATAGTCAGACATGTCTTTGACAATGCAACATATGAGCTCATAGAATTGGATGGGACAGTGCTTAGAGTACCTATTGCAGGGAAAAGAATCAAGATTTTCAAGAAAAGAGATGATGAGGATTATGCATTGGAAGAATTTGCAAGAGAAGAGCAACGAGAAGAAACTCCAGTAGAAGAGACATATGATATGACACATAATCTTGCTGAAATACCGGAAATACACAATGAAGAGATTGATCTATTCGTGGATCTTGATGATAATGATCATGGGTAGTTGACCCATCCGGAGGATCCGCAGGATTAGAGGGGGTGGATGTCGTACTACTGCGCATCCGAGGTGTGTAATCCACCAAAAATTTGTGTGTGTGACATTTTTTACTTTGTACATACTTAGTCGTTGTGTTTGTATTTTGTTTTACGTGGGTAGTAAAGTGGAGAGGGGTTTGGAGCAAGAGGAACTTATCTATAATACTTTGGTCGATATGTATGCTAAGTGTGACAATCTAGAGGAAGCATGCTAATTGTTTGATAGATTACCACTCCACAATGTAGTTGCATGGACAGCCATGGTTGGTGCATATGTCTGATGCAGTGATGGTATTTCTGCTCTCAAATAGTATGACAAAATGCTTGATGAGGGCATTAAACCAAGCAAAGTCACCTACTTGTTGACATTCAAGGCCTGCAACTGTTCAATGGATGTGGAGCTTGGGCGATTAGTACATAGAGAGTAATTGGAAGCTCTATCATTGAGTTGTATGCAATGTCTGGATGCCTTAATGAAGCGCATTGCATGTTTAATCAATTGCTGGACTGTGACATAATGACATGAGGCTATTGTGGGAGGGGTGGCTTTTTTGGTAAAAGGGGAGCGCAGTGTATCGGGAGTGAGGAGAAAAAGCAGAAAACGGAAAAAATGGAGGACTGGGGGGGGAAAGCAAGCAGGGAGAGTAGTGAAAAGGCTTTTCCATTCAGGGAGCATCGGAATCCTGGCGGGGTCTAATTCAATCTCACACGGACGGATAGAGGGCATCATTTATAATGTGTGTACAAGCCGTGCAGGTTTCATTTTCTGGACGTTCTGTGTCCACGCCATAGCCGTAATGCAGGAAATTTGACAACACAATAGAATGGGGGTCCATAATCAAAGAAACGCTACTGGAGATCAATGAGTTCACACACAGGACACGAAAGCAATAGAATTAAGGTGATGCAAGATGCAGTCAATACTTCAGTGGAAGCTAAAGGTGAACGGATAGTCCTATTGAAGGCGAAGTGAAAGAGGTGTTGCCATCCTCGATACTCCTGCTGGTGAAATAGTTTGTGCTGCTTTTGGAGACATCTGACCAGGGAAGGAGAGAGCAGGTGATGATGTTAGTATTGGGATTACCCAACATTAAAGGCTGCTTTGATAGCTGCATCGATGATGACGGCGAGCATGCTTCGTGTGATTCTTCTGGACCACCGACAAGAGCGTCAATATGAGTAACCTGCCTTTGTCATCAACATTCACATCATTATGACCTACCCGACTATGGGATTAATTAAGGCCTGATAGAAGTTACTGTAGAAGAGGACCTCATGAAGAGCAGGGTAATGTGCCAAGTACAGTGAAAGCTCTGTAGAGTTTGACAATTTGGTTTGCAGAAAGCAGTGAGATAGAGCTTTCATTTCATGCCCATGCAATACAAAGCGTCTTCGATCTTCTGCAATAAGGGATTATCCAGATGGCTGTGCCAAAGTTCCTTCATTCAGGGATTTCCCAGATGTTTGCACAAAAGTTTCATCTGTTCCTCCAATGGGTAGTTCAGTGAATGCTTCATTTGTAGCTACAAAAATTTCCTATGTGGAACCACGCCAGGGCATTCTTGATGTGGAAAAAGAAGGGTCTTCTAGAGACCGGATTTTTGAGGAGTCTTTTGTTAATGATATGATTGTGGATTTGAACATAGACAATAATTACCTGTCTGAATCAAAAGATCATGTTGTCACAACAGAGTTTAGCTCTTCTGATGTAAAAGAGGGAGTTGCTAAGCGATAAAGTTATTTGTCTCATCAATCTTTTGAAGAGTTGTTGGAATGTAAACATGAACGTTGTGGAGGTTGCCACTGTAAGCTAATTTGGCTTTCTATTCTTCTTCATTTATTGACATAAATAAAAACAGAGACTTGACATCATTTTCTCATCTTGCTTATTCGCTTGATTGATCTTCTATCTTGGAATTTCTCAAGGACCTCTACGGTCGCGACTTTGCTTTCGAAAACCCTTCGACAGCGCAAATGATCATTTGTCTATCCCTTACAGTGGCTGGCCCCAGATCATCAATGAATACTTTCAGCTCCTCTGGAGAGATGTCACCAAAGGTCTTGTCGGCTGTTATTTGCCACGAACCAGGTGCATTACACAACCCAAATGCCATCACATGGTGCGCA
This sequence comes from Lygodium microphyllum, assembly GCF_053477565.2. Lineage (NCBI taxonomy): Eukaryota > Viridiplantae > Streptophyta > Polypodiopsida > Schizaeales > Lygodiaceae > Lygodium > Lygodium microphyllum. The sequence goes on along the minus strand of NC_141147.1, from coordinate 73,244,698 downwards.
AAGATACTGAAGATTGTAATAAACATAATTTTTAGCTTGTCTTGCTTAACAATCGCCATTTGGTTATACCTTGCAAAGAAGTCCATGAACGAATATATTTTCCTACCTGCTAGTTGATCCAAATTTTGGTCAATAAACGGCAACTGGTAGTAATCTTTAACAGTTTGCTTATTCAACTCTCTAAAGTCTACACAAAGACGGATTTGATTATTATTCTTCTTCCTGATCACAACTGGTGAGCACCATTCAGTATGGTGAATAGGGAAGATCAAACCCGCTTGCCACAACTTCTATAGTTCCTCGTACAACCCGTCCCTTAATTCAAAAGATATACGTCTTACTTTCTAATGTACAGGGCGGGTACCTTCCTTTACAAGAATAGTATGCATAGCTAGACTGGGAGGAATACCCCAAAGTTTGTCATAGCTCCAAGCAAAGATATCGTGGAACTCTCGAATTAAGGACACATAATCCTCTCTTTCTTCCGAACTGAGCATGGACCTAATTTAATCGGCCATGAATCATTTAGCGTACCAAGATCCAGCTCAATAACGTCCCCGTCTCTTATTTGATCATGAGGCTCTATCGGCTCATTCAAGGTTATCTGATAAATATCCTCTGTAGTGGACCCTTCCTTAGATCCATCGCTCGATGACATCTCACTACCAGATGGATCATCTACTATTTCTAGTTGAGTGGAGGATAGTGGAGCTCTCTCACTTTGAGGAGACTCAGTGTAAGCATCCACTATTACACGATGGGCACCTCAACCTATAATCATTCAATCAGCGGGTATATTGACTTGACAGTCTGTCCGTAGAATCCATGGTCTGCCTAGCAAAACTTGATAGCTGGGGTGTCCTGCAAACCTTATCACCCTAAAGTCTAGATAGCATTCCACGCTCGCAACTATAATGTGGACCTTAGTAACGCAACCTTTTGGTTGTCTTAGACTATCATTAGCCATCCTAAGAAGTGTGGAGCCATCTTTTTGGATCTCTAGACCTAACCTCTCCATCAAGTCTGAGCTTATGATATTGACGGAGGATCCAGTGTCCACGATAGCATGCTCCACTAATATTCCATCCACATATGTTGGAACCCTAGGGCAATGCTTTTCCGCATGATCGAACCAATCTTCCCCCACTCTAGCTATGCCCAAAGGTTCTACTACATACCCTATACGCATGATTTTCTTGAATTCCTTGCATACTCTTGGAGAAAGTTTAATCAATTGCAGGAGATTCATGTCTGGTTTGACTTCGCAAAGGGAACTTGCTAGATCAAAGTCGTAATAATTAGCCAAATTTCTCTTCTCCTGCCACACCATTCTCTCCTTTGGTCTTTCCATTGGCTTTGGTACCTCTTTTTTAGCCTTTACCTTCTTTCTTAGCAATCCTTTATCCTCCTCGGGATTGACTTTACTGCCAACAGGTCTTAACGGTCCACCTTCCTTATCAGGATTCAAGACTTGCTTTTCCATAGCATCTTTCTTAGGGCTTCCCTCGATAGGTTTTACAATTCCTTTGTCACCCTCTTTAATCTTTTGACCTCTTGTTATGGCTCATAGATTAGAAGTTTCAGCATCATTGACACGTACAGCCTCAATAAGGCTGACTCCACTGCCATGAGGTAACTCCTCTACACCAACCTTTCCTCTTTGCAGTATTTGCCTTGGTCCATCATCTTGTTGGAGATTATTCCCTTGTGCGCGATGGTTAGCTGGACCTGGTTGTTTACTCCCTTGTTGGAGAGAACTGATCTTACTCCAATAGGTAGCAGCTAAGTGGCCAGACTTCCCGCAAATATCACATTTGACATTCGGGAAATTCCTAGGGAAATGTTGGCCCCCACACCACTTATAGCTAAATCTTGAGGGGCCACCCTCTTCAAGGCGTTGGCTCCCTATCAAATTCTATTGCTTCTTAAGGAAATTGACATCCACAGCTATTTGTTGATACTGTTCAGAGATCATATCGGTGTAGTGCTTCATCATATCCTTAACTTCACCAAAGACATTAAAAGCACTCGACTCATAGCTGCGATCGTCAATCTGTCGTCCCATGGGCCTAACCACTTGATTAGGAATCGGTCGCTGACTAACTAGGAAAACATTAGGATTCATTGTTTTGTTTCGACCACTATTTAGTGAGGCCGCCTGACTAGCCATAGGCATAGTTATGCCAGGAGGAGTTGGTGACATAGGCAAATTCGACATAATACTCCCTCTACCACTTGTATTTAACATGAGGTCCCCTTGACTCCCATTGGTCAAGGCCAAATTAGTACCATTCCAATTTATCCTTACTGCATAAGCCGCTTGCAAGCGTGACTCTACTCCTTTTGCTTGGGTCATGGCAGTGTCAATATTGGCCAAAGCAACGCTACTCAGTTACACCTGGATATTAAAATCCAATCCATGTAGGAAATATTGCAACTGTGCAGCTACTGGAATAGAAATATAAGCGTTAAGTTTGTGAAGAACTTGCTTTAGTTTCTTGGCATATGCCTAGACATTCTCATTTGGCTCTTGGCATGTTACACTCAAAACACGCAACCAATATTGCCCACCCTTCTCAGGGGAAAACTCTCTACGGAAAGTCATAAAGAATTGGGAACTGCTAGTTATGGTTCCGGCTTCTAGACCGTGATACCACACTACCACTCTTCCTTTTAACGTCATGTTGAAGAACATTATTAGGTGTCCTTCATTTTGGATTCGATAGTTGAACATGAGCGTTTGAAACTCCTTAATGTGGAGTTCTCCATCTTCTTCTACTAACCCATGGAAAATGGGCAACGGTGCTCCTAATGTCGGTAAATCCAGTGTACCTATTAGAATTGTGATAGCTTGTGCCATGGCTACAACTGGATTGACAACAGGAGTTTGTGTAGGCAACACTACATCCCCACTTGTTGTGGGTTGATTAATTGGAAATAGGAAAGTACCAAGACTTCCACTTGCAATTGAAGAGCTACTCATAACACCTAGGTTACTAGAACCATTGCCACTTATGCGTAACGGGATGCTCCTTTATGGAGAATAGCGTCTTACAATCTCCAACCACTGTTTAGCCCTCTCAACACGTTCTGCTTTTTGTATTTCGGCTTGATGGTCCTTGTCAGAGGACATAAATCAACTATTTGGTTCCTAAAAACCCTAGATTCGAGAACCACCACTTCTTAGCAGCTCCCGGCAGACGCACCATTGATGGAACCTAAAATGGACCGGCACTGGCTATGGCACTAGCCGGACCTCATGCATATGTCAAACAATCCTACCACACAGCCTCACGGGCCAGGAGCGTCTAAAACTCACTTTGCACTAAATGCTTATGACAATTTTGCGTTTGTATCCAATATGTAGTCCAACGTTCACCTTCCCTTCTCCTCAAAGGGAGATCCCATAACATATAGGCATAATGCCTCGTCATACACATATAGGGAATCACCTCTTAGCTGATTGCTGCGGCTCCACTGCGACACTCCTACACCTCGGGGATTGGCCCCAAGATGCGTCGCTAACATATATAACATTCAAAAAACTCCACTCTTTTATAATTCAGCATTCCAGGAGATTTTGATTTGCCTCACAAAACTTTCCCCAATGAAAGCTCCCGTCTAGACCTAGAGCTTGGGTTTCCTGTCCTCTCAACGTTGGTCCAAGTTTTTCAATCAATTGCAATGAATTCCAGGAGATACCACGTGACATGCTTGATGCAAGGTGTATGACGATTGTGCACAACCATTTTATGATTTAAAAAACCTGCCATGTGAGGTGCGGAAAACAGCCCGTTCATGAATTTTAACTAAATGTTACGTGTTGCGCTGCTTTAGGGACTAGCACCGGAACTTTCATGCTACTAGTCGCCTATATTTAATTACAGAATGATCCCTAAATCCTATGCACAAAGAGGAAAATCAGAATTTGTATCTTTTCAACAATTAGATCGTCGCACAAACTTTATCCCCCCCTCACCGTTTAGGTGTTGCTGTGTTGCATAGGTGTAAATGGTTGTTTTGTATTATTTTTCTATGTTAAAAAATAATAAACACATACTATAACACAAAGGACGAGGTCAAACTGAGGCTTGAACCCATGCTTTAATCTCACCAAACATTTACGCACATAAATCTTATTTTTCCATATTTTTAAAGCGTGAAAACCCCAATTTTCTCTATTTTTTACTATTTTTTCCTATTTATTATTCATGAAAAATAGGTATTTTCTGATCTATTTGTGTTGGCTTATTATTTCGACTGAAAGTTAACATTTTCTCTGATTTTATCCCATTTTCACTCCTTTTTCCTAACTCAAAATCGGAAAAAACCACTAATTTCCATTAAAAATGACATTTTGCGGGTTCTAAAGAATTAATAATGGCTCTAAATCATTACGATGTCGTAGAGTTCACGCAAGGGCTGCAGAACATCGGGTTCAAGATACAGCAAGGAAAGAAACTAACAAGAAGAGAACGAAGTTTTGATGCCAAAGTTCACTATATTCTATATCAAGTGAGTTACATGAGGACCATGTTCAGAAAAAGCTGTACGTATCCAGCTTTACATTCAGATGTTCGAGTTCAGTTTTTCCAATAATAGATATCGCCTGCTCATAAGAGCTCAACAACTTCGGAATGGTCAGTAGATCCTTTCAGCTTCAAGCATCCTTTCCTCTATTAGCCTTTTGTTATAGAGATCATTCCATTTCTGAGAGAGAATAGGCAGGCACTGATCAAGATCAAGTGTTTAAATGCATCCAAATTGAGGTCAACGAATAGGAACAAGATCTGTCTGCTCCTTAACTTCTGAATGCTGGATAATACATATATGGCAAAATTCTGTACAGAATAAACAGCTTTTTCCCATCTCGAAATGCAACCGTAGTTGATTTTAGAAACAGCACCAGTGACAAATTGTTTACAACATGGGAAGAAAACTAGACATCCTTACATGTGAGAGTTCACACAGTAACAAGGGTGTCAACTATGTGGAGAGCGTTTCCATCAATGCCAGAAATGGAGAGGATCAAAATGTCTCTGATAGGAATGGATTTGCTTCAAGTCTCTTTACATCCAGGAAATTGAATGTTCTCAACATCCTGGTGTGTACAAAAATTGAAGACTTGCGAGATGGAATGTCATATAAACTGTTTGTAAACTCCATATGCAAAAACGGATTGACAAAAATAACCATGGAGACTATATTGCTGATCTGCACCTTCAATTCATCCTTCAATGTTCTTCACAGTAAAGGCCAAAAGTTGACCAGAAATTTTAATCGCTGGTTTGGGATCGGATCCATTCAGTTCAGCAATGAGTTCTCTGTTGCTCTCCTGGGGATGAATTTCAGCGTCTGTTCACTGGTATATCATTAATTTAAAAGGGCAGCATTAGTTGCAGTAATACAATCATGTTTCGTCGTGTACACAGAGCGCCTTCGAAGAGAGCAACGCCCTCAAAGAGAGCAAAAGTCCGTTGTTTTGTTGGACCAGAGGACTGATACATCAGAAGAAAAGCAACTTCCTCATCATCTTTTGCATTCATTCTTCTTAGAGGTAGTTTCTTCGACGTCACAGGACTGCTCAATTCAAATCTAGGAGAAGCCCCATCCCATTCTGTTCGAGCTAGTTCTTTGTGAGAGAGAGGATCTTTCACATGGTCTGCAATGACGTTTCTCACCTATGCTTTAGACCACATGCCTCTGTTGTTGATACGTTGCTTCGGTAACTAAAAGTTGAGCGCTGCAGGGAAGAGAAATAGGAAAATAAGGTCCTGGATGAAGATCCGCCGCTGCTCAACAAGTCGGGACTTTTGTCCTAAGGTAAAGGATAAATTGAGAATCCAAGCTTGGACTTTTTGCCATAATCATCAGAAAAACGTTTCAGTCGAAGAGATCTCGTTCAAGGCCAAGGTCCACAATTTGATTTGTCAAAGCCTCATAATTCTGCTTTGGCGTCTTGTTCTAATGTTGCAAGAATTTCTCTTTGCAATGCTTCATCAAGCTTCTGCTTTCCAGGATTCGGGTAGCAGAGAATCGAGTCGATGAAGAACCAAAGGGAGCGTGGGCTGTGCGATTCCTCCTGTCATTTCCTTCAATTCTCCTCTGTAACAGGCGATTCTCAATGTTAATCCCTCCCTCTCATATCTTGACATCGCCACTTGGCTGCGTGGAGAATCTATGTAGGAAAGAACAATCAATTGCTGCTCATAATCCTCCTCGTCTGGACCTGTATCCTTTCAATGGTTACTTGTATTATCGGATTGTATACCGTGATGCTCCTTGGTATTAACGGTCTCTCCTGAGAGGCTTAGCAGCCGGTAGCTGAGTCGCCTGTGAATTCCACAGAAACTGCTTGCGAGCATGATCCACAGAATGAGAGACGGTGGTTTTTTCAGAACGTGGCCATCTGAAGCATCCTTTCAATGAAAGAAAATGGTGTTGTGCTGCAGGTCAACATTCAGATTGGTTCGCATCTGCACAAGCGGTCTGTTCTTCCCTCTATCCCATTCGAATTCTCTTCCCTCCGTTTTTTCCGCCACCACTCGATATTCTTGGACAAATCTAAGAATATCTTTTTTTATTCTTTCCCCTTTTCTTTCTCTGTAACGGTGCTGAAAAAAGCCAAGGGATCCCCCAAGCATTTGGTATTACCAAAGCATCCTTTAAACTCACTCCATAAAGTGATGTTCCTATGCCACATCCAAGGATCCCACCAGCAAACTGCTCCAAAATATACCAACGAACATCAAGCCAAGGGAACTTCCCTATACTTGCAAATCCTGTTGTCACTGATGGGTTCACTTATGCTCCAGATATGTGCCCAAATGAAAAGATAACAAAGATGATGCTAAATGCATCACTTTCAGCATACATATCCACCGCAGCAGTCCCAAGTGTTGTACATACCCAGCAATAAGTGCATTCCAAGAGTCTTCATCTCGACAAGGGAACCCGTTCAGCACTCCTTAAGCTCTGCCCATTACACATGATATTCCTGAATTTACACCTTTGTCTTCATAGCTTAAATGTCAGCTTCTATAAAGCTTCCTTTGATTCCACGGTATCCTGCACTTTTCTTCGAGTTCATCATTAAAATTATCAGCTAGATAATGTCCTTTGGCATCAGTTTTTCATATTTTTCTAATACACGCACATCATGCATCCAAACAAAATCATGCGCATGCACTAAGGGAATATATACATTGGATGCGGATTATTAAAATGCATCACACAAACAATGAATCACACGCAGAAATTAACACAAATGCACAACAAAAGAAATGGAGGTGTATACGACTCGGATGCGCAGCAACACGACAACGAGTTCTACATTTTTGTAGTTACAACCCTCAAACATGATGTAAACAAGATTCAAACAAACATTCATCACATATGAACAACATTTGGACCATGAAACAACAAAAACAAGCAAATTTCTTCATAAAATTGGAGCATACCATGTGTCTTACTTGTTGCGGGTTTTTTCATAATTATTATGGGAAGCCCACAGAGTGACCATCAACCATTCTTTAGTGCTGAACCTCTTTCCTCAGCCTCCTCTTCATCTTGAAGCAATCCGATCACAGTCAAACAAGCATCCTTCAGTCCCTCTTCTTCTTGATTTCTTGAAGCAATCTGATCACAGTCGGACAAGCATCCTTCAGTCCCTCTTCTTCTTGATTTCTTGCATGCAAACCACCACTTAGAGGAGAGAGATGGAGGAGAGAGAAAGACTAGATCTGCATCTCTTTCATCAGTGCATCATTCCTTGATCCGTTTATGGCGATGGAGGGCGAAGGATAGAAGCATCTCAGGGCCAAGAGGATTCCTCTTGCCTCAGACTAATAAAAAAATGATAAAAAATGGGGCACCGAAAAATTGATGCCCCCCCCTCCCCCCACAACATTTCATTTCATGAGCTTCTTTAAGCTCTTAATTAGGGCTTAAGCTTAAAACCCAAATTATCTAGTTCATGCCTTTTGCTTTCACACTTCCGGCAATTGGTTTTCCCACTTTTGGAGGGGCAAACGACATCGGATTTGAGATCCGGATGGATGGGTGGTTCCGTGGCATCAAAATCGACAAAGCTGGGCCCCATCACCCTCTTATCGACTTCCAAATCTAGTAGCCGCTTCACAATCCTGAACCTTGCAGAGATTAAATGGGGGATCAAACGACCTTGGAATTGAGATCTGAGACTTGTGTTGGATTCCTGACGTCATTTGGAATCTAGAAAACTCCAACTTGGACATTCGCCACCGTTTGATTTTCCATGCAAATTAGCATTAGCGCTTTAGGGACTTGCCGCTTAAAATCGTACAGATTGCCACCGCCGCCTTCGGCGAAGTCTATTTTTCCCTTGATATTCGTAATTTTTGGCTATTTTTAAGCACTTCTCGGCATCAAAAATCATCTGTCAAGTTCTCTATAAAAAAGACTTCTTAAAACTGGACCAACCAATTTATTATGTAAGCCACAAAGTCACTGATAGAGAATGGAACTATATAGTGATAGATCTCGAGTACTTGGCGATGGTGTTTGCTTTGAAGAAGTTTTAGCATTATCTACTCTCAACACATTTAAAGTTTTATGTGGATCATGAGGCTCTATCCTTCTTGATGAACAAGGTAGATGCCAAAGGTAGAATGATGCTGTGGTTATTAGGCACTTGAGGAAACTTTAGCTATTGGAACCTCAAGTTCTAGTGATTTTGAAGAGGGTTCTACTACTAAGGAGGTTTACCAAGCATATTTAAACGAGCCAATAGAGGCAAATGATATGATTTGTAATGTTGATGTGATAAAGTTGGATCTTGGGACTCCCAATGATCCCCACCCCATTAAACTTAGCACTATGTTATTTGTTGATGAGCATGCAGATTATATGGCAGTCCTAGAGGAGTTTAGGGATATATTTGCATGGAGTTATGATGAATTGAAGGGGATTTCCCCCTTTGTTACAGAATGGTGATCACTGATGGTAATAAGAATGAAAAAGAACAATTAAATCTACATGTGTGTCAATTTTAAGAAATTGCACAAGAAGACGGTGATGACTATTATGCTCTACCCTTTATTGATAAGATTTTAGATCAATTGGTAGGGTGAGAGATATACTCTTTCATGAACTATTTCATGTGTTATAATTAGATGGACATAGCTGAAGAGGATAAGTTAAAGATGATGTTCATTACAATTTTTGGTACTTTTAAATGCCATGTGATGGCTTTTGGCCTATGTAATGCTCATGGGTCTTGGCAAAGAATGGCTAACAAAACATTTGCCAATATTGAAGAGCTAAAGGTTTTCATAGATGATTTGGGGGTAGCTACCATGAGCCATCATAGATAGTTGATTATTCTATGCACATGCCTTGAGCACTGTCATGAGTATTGCATAGCATTGAATCCTTGAAAGTGTGTATTCGAGGTGCCCTATGGTTTGCTATTAGGTCATGTTGTGAGTGGGCTCATATTGCCACCCGACCATGAAAATGTGATTGTTATTGTGGCCCTAAGCCCATCCACTTGCCCTAAGAAAGTTCACAGTTTTATTTCATCTATGGAGTACTATCGTTGATTCATTAATGCATTGGTTGAAACATTCATTACCCTTGACGAATCTTTTATCTCACAACCATGTTTTTGAATGGATAGAAGCATGCAAAGTATCATTTCAAGATGTTAAAATGGAATTATCCAAAGCACCTATTTTAAAAGCTCCAAAAAGGGCTGAGGTTTTCTATATATTCATGGCTGCGACAAGGCATAGTATTAGTTGTTGCATATCCCAAATCCTATTGCATTTGCAAGCTGGAAGTTGGGAATTCTAGAGCTTCATTACAACTATTTGGAGAAGACTAGTATTTGCCACCAAGAAGTTCAAACATTATATTATTTATGAAAAGGTGGTGTTTTTCACCAAGGTAGAAGTATTGCACTTATTATTGAACAAGCTTCAACCCCTTGATCATCTAGCCAAGTGGTTGATCTTTTTACAAGAGTTTGATTATGAGGTTAGGAGAAAGCCACCAAAGCTACAAGGTATTATAGAGTATCTAGTAGACTTTGGTGAGCATAAGGAAGAGTGGATTGATATTAGTGAGTGCAAGGACTTATGCAAAATTGGTGCAGCCTCTATTTCGTCATGGTATACATCTATTACACATTATCTATCAAAAGACAACTCCGACATAAACTCTTTTAAAATCTGAGAAGAGAAAAATGAAGCAGCAAGCACTTTGCTTTTCAATAATAGCAGTGTCTTATATAGGAAAGGTATGGATGAGATTTATTGTCATTGTGTGGTGCCTAATGAGGTGCCCTTTATTCTCAAAGAATGTCACGATTTAGCATGTGGAGGCCATTTTGTTGGATGGCTCACTACTCAGAAATCTTTACGTGCTGGCTATTGGTGGCCAAGAGTTTTCCAATATGCTTTTACATATGTTATGATGTCTATTAGAGACACGATGGTAGGGAAAATTGTAAGTGATCACTTAATCCTATTCTTGTAACTTTTCCCTTTGAGAAATGGGCCATTGATTTTGTTGGACATATGCATCTTTCATCTACTATCCAAAAGAGTTATATCATTGTGGTGGTGGACTACTTTACAAAATGGTCTGAATAGGGGTTTTGGAATCAGCATGGCCTAATCACCTATGAACTACAGGAGCACAACTCCTATGTGTAGGTCTAGAGTGTGAGACATGAAAACTATGAGCTCCAAATGATTGTTGTTTGTGAGACTGTCATATTGTACTTGTCATCCAAATGGACTTGCACTTGGTTATAGCCTAAGAAGACATTCAAAAAACTGTAGGCTTCTTTTCCTACCACTCTCTCTAGCATATGCTTAGTATATGGTAATGGGTAGTTGTCTCTCTTTGTAGCTGCATTGACTTTCGTATAGCTTATGCATATTTGAATCTTCCCATTCATTTTCATCACTATGACTATGGGTGATACCTAGTCTTTGTGCTCTATTTCATAAATGAATCATGCCTTCAATAGCTTAGTATGAATATAAAGCAATGACCGTACTAGATGAATCCTAAGCATGCACATGTAGTCATCTAGTACGGTCATTGCTTTATTGGTATTGCATCAGGGATCATAGGAATGTTATGAGTCATGATACTAGGATCTATTCCTTTTAGCTCATCTAAGGACCATGCAAACATGCTGGAGAATTCCTTAAGGAGCTTCATGAGATCATTCTACTCCTCCTTGGCTAGGTCATTTGTTATGTACTTGGGTCAAGATTTGTCCTCTTTCTTCACCAAGTTGACTTCTTAACTTTGGCTAGTCCTTTGATGGGTTTACTTGCCAGCCCCTTCTGCTTAGTTCCTTTTAACACCACTACTCAATCACCCTTGTTGGACTTCGTGAAGTGCTCGAATAGGTCATGGGGAGTTTCTTCAGTCATTTAGCTTCTGAAGACTTCAATTGTTTCCTTCTCTCCTACTTTAGCCTCCTACACCTTAGGTGGACAGGGAGGTCCCCCTTGGTGTGTTTGGATCCAAGTGATCGAGGCATTTCATGGTCGCTATCAGAGCTCACCTCTAGCTCAGAGTTGTACTCACCATCCTCACTAGAAGAGGATATCCCTTGGTGGTCACAGCTATGAGGCTGACTCCACTCCAAACAATGGTGTGGTGCAAGGCTGAACTAATCCCGCTTGCTCATAATCTACCACCTCTAGGCATTCTAAACAAGCTCAATCACAATCTACCTTGGCAACTTCTTTGTTCACTCTACACGTATTGGTCTCTTGAGGTTTAGCGTCTGCTCTGATTGGCTCAATCACTCTTCCATATATGTTATATTTTATTGTCTTTACTTCCTCTTTTATTCCCTCATCACTGATGGAACCCCAGTCTTCATATTTATCCTTGGAGTCCCTATACTTGCACTGTGCATCATTTTCAAGGTTCCTATTCTCAAGATTTTTCTCAATTGTCATGAGAGTTCAGTTATATGACATGCTTTTATAAACTGGTACATTGCTTTGACACGGTAGATTCTTTTTGACATTCATGACTTGGTGATCCATTACATAGGACTTGAAATACATAGGATTGATTTTTGGCTTATCATATGCATTGCAATGTTTTATGCATTGAAGATGGATACACATCTTTTTGAATAGCTCTTGGACTTATTGGGATACATGGCTTGATAGCACATCATGGCCTTGGATACATGGAGTTTGGACCTTTGGCTTAATGGCTATATGGATTTTCATTACATTGACATTGGATCTTCTTTCAGAACCACACATCTTCTTAAGGTGATTACATAAATTAGTTCAAGGCAAAGGATTGTGTGAATAGGGCTGCTTTGACCACTTTTGAGAGCAACAGTGTGAACACACATTAAAAGAATTAGCTTGAGTGTGAAAGGGGAGATTTAGTTAGGTCTTTTTTCCAACCTAAAGCCCTAGATTTTTTTAAAAAATAAAAAAAATGAAATGAAGAGAATATCAAGCTGTAGGTGGCAAGCTGGTTTAGTTAGCAATTTTTCCTAGCGCAGGTCAAGGAAGTTGAACAGGAGCCTCCTTTACCACTACATGGGGGTTAATGGGCCTCAAGCATGTTCTCAAGCCAACTATACTTCAAAGTAGGCAGAACAAACTGCATCACCTTCCGCTTCTTCTTCTCCTCGTTGTTTCTTTTGTTTTCCTCTGTAAGAATAGGGGCCGTCATAGCTATCTTTTCTGCACCAGGTTCTTGTGACTTCATTTTGAGGGGCTTTCCCAAAGCTCCTATGTAGTCCGCCAATCTCATGACACTGTCTCTGATGCCGTCCCTGCTGCTTGAGTTGTATTCTACTTGAGCCACAATGTTACATGCATATTCCCTGATTTCAAAGCCTTCTCTACTAGTAGGCACTGTGTATGTGGGCATCTCTTCATTGATCTTGCCGACCCCATAGAACCCATGAGTAAAGAATCCATGAGTAATTATCTGAGAGACACTACTTAAGAGAGAAAGATCCAGAAGCAGCACATTGTAGTCCTGCTCATGTGTGAACCAGTGCTAGAGGAGTATCCAAGTCTCTAATACTTTCTGAGCCTTTAATGTGAACTCCAAACAGATCTTCTTGAATAGCACTACAACATTTCCTTCCTTAAGCTTCTTTACCTCCTATACAACACCTTGTACACAACAATGGATTTTGAATGGCTTGTACAAGGAGAAAAAATGGGATAGAAAGGATTTAGAATATGCAATGAGAAGGAAATGTTGATAGACTATGCCCACTAGCTACCTAACTCAGCCATGGCTCTAATACCATGTTGAAAAACATGGATCTAGAGCTAGTTAGCTATGGTGGATGCAAATCAAACACACGATACATGATTAGAATGAGAAATTGTAACTCAAGTGAATTAGGTTCCAAGATAGATTAGCTTGGACTCATAAACACAATCTTGAGTACCTCAAACAGATTGTTCCATTACATTGAAATGAGTGTCAAGTACATGCCTTTATAACTTTTTGGATAGTACCACTCTCCTCACTACACATATGGGATTCTGAACATCTCTTCCTAGAGCATACATCATTTGTCTATCTTCTAGCCTCTTAAGGGCATAGATTCAGCCTCTGTGGACATACATCTAGATCTATTGCCTAAGAATATCATGCCATTACCCCGATCTTCTATCACTCGGGCATTCCTTATCCAAGGTCTAGCTAGTAGGATATCATAATCCACACTCCCATCATGATAATAAAGTTCATGGAGAATTGGATTCCCATAGGACTATGAAAGACACGGCACTAGTTGTGGCTCGAGCTTTGCAACCTACTCACTAAGAGTGCCAATGAAGTTTATGGCCTTAAGGTTGATGCCATCATACAAGGTGGAATTCACAAATTCACTGATGAAGTTAGTCACCTTTGGATATCCCTTGTAGAATATTACATTGAAATATGCATGTTTAGCTAGAAGACTTGCACATGTGCTGAATGATGAGGGTTTTAGTCAATTAAGGAGAAGACCGCAATTAGTGCATAAAGGAACCGCCAAATCAGAATGCAACCGGAGAACACTTATCCATGGCTACAAGGAGTACTTATGCTATGAATCGTAGAAGCTGAGACAAAAGCTATAGAGTAGAAAGTTGACATGGAGAAAGCAAAGAGGTGACAATGACCAATAACAAAAAAGGCCTTAAGGCTTTTTACCAAAGCAAAACATTAAAGGAAAAGCTTTAATCTTTTTAAACAAAAAAACACATGTCGTGTATGAGGATAAATAACTATAAAAGGGGAAATAAATAAGAAATAAGGGCTCTTCTCTTGCAATTATTTTCTAGTCTTGGTGAGGAGACGAGGGACACACCACATTTGGAGCAATTTGTGTAGACTTTACAAGCTTATTGCAAAGGTATGAAGGTTTTGTGTAAAGTTTCTTTCTTCTAAAGGACTTTGCTATATCTTTTGAGGTTATAAATGCTTTAATTTTTGTGAAATATTTAATGTGCTTATGGTCATCAAAAGCCATTGTGTTGGCTTGTAATTTGAATGTCTCGTGGAGTGTAGTATTGAGACAAAGTCAATCAAATAACTAACACTTCTTGTCATCTCATTTTCTGCTTGTGTGAGAGGATTATCTTCGATGACCACTTATGAAACATCTTTTTTGGTACCCCCATTGAGGAGTGCCAAAAATTAACTTTCTTTGAGATTTTTTGAATTGTTGAGACTGTTTTTCAATGGCTAGTTCTTTTCCAGAATTTCATAGTACAACAAGAGATGATCCTCATCGATTTCTCCAAAAATTGGAGCTATATAATATTTTTCTCATGAAGTTTACAATACTCAAAGTATTTAGAAAAATTTTCATAATTTTTGGAAGATTTTTAACAGGTCTTAAAAATCAAAATTTATTTTGGATAAAAATTACAGTATTTGTTGATAAAAATGATATTTTTAACTCAATAAAAATTAAGGTCTCTAATGGAGAAACTGAGAATATAGTTTCAGATGTTTTATGGAATTTTCTAGGGGTTAAAGAAAAAGAAAATCAATTTGATGTTATTACTTTGAAACACTATTAATATAAAATATGGTGTTTTCAACTTCACACAAATTAAGAGTGTTCAGAAACTATTGTTATACCATATGGGACAAGGGAAATTTTTTTAAAGGAAAATTAGAGTTTATGGGTCTGTGGAATATTAGTTGATTGTTTTGAATATTTGCTGATTGATAATAATAAAATGACTTTATTAAATAATTTAAAAGAAAATTAAATGGAGGACTATAGATAGATCCATTGGATCTATACCTTGAAACCAATATCTTTAAAGTCAAACATAAAACTTCATGGATAAACTGCCACTAGTATGATAGGAGAAATTTATAAGGAGCTACCCTTGAAAGATGGGGAGAAGCCATAGCTTTCCTAGGTTAGTATCCTAATGTCCAGTATAGATACATAGCCGTGAAGGTTAAAAACAGAAGTGAAGTGAAAGACTAAGTAGGTTTACTAAAGTCTAGATATTTGCATGAGATTAATTGGACTACTACGAACGAGTGTCATAACTATTAAGGAAGGCTAGATAAATGATAAGAATTAGTTACCAATATCACCTATTTAGTGCAACAACCAGCAAGAGTTGACTTGGCAACCCGGTTAAAAGTGGCTTGCAGTCATTTTTTAGTGCATTTGCTAGGAGTCAAGTGCACTCGAATGGGTGATTGATCTCACTAGGATATTTAAATCCTAGGTTTTTATGAGTGAACATAAGGTGAACAGTTATCTTCTTGGAGTTGGGGCTATTACCATTGCATGCAAACCATAGATTCATTAGCAACACAGGTAGGGGCTAATAGATATAGTAGAAATAAATACAATTAGTATATTGTACCACTTCGATTGGTATTATCGTAATGCTTATCAAATGTTTAGAAGAGTGGTATGGGATGATGTGTTGCCTTGGATACGTGTATCCAGAGGTTTAAAAGTTACTTTCAACAAAAAATTCATTAGAGAGGTCACTGAAAGTTTAGGCCTAATCCTTGAGCAAGAAGAAAAGTCTCCTTATGGAGAAATAGACTCAGAGTTACCAACCATTCTAAACCTTCTAAGCGCATATGCAAGCAAAAATTTAACTTTATAGCTTCAAAGAAAACATGTAAAATTTTGGAATATGACGATAATAGCTATTTCATTAATAGTGGATGAATTTAGAGGAGAGATGGAGGCAGCAAAATGAGGCTCGAGATCAACGAGCTAGAGAACGCACGGTGTGGCAGGAAGCTTGGCTATTAGAAAGGCTTGAGAGGGTGAATGCATTATTGAATCTAGGGATAGATGTTATGTCTAACTCACCTTTTAGGCCTATTATATCATTCGATAGAACATCGTCAAAGGGAAGTGAAGTAAACTCATATCAATGGGATCAAGTCGCCTCAAGCACTAGTAGTGCATGTGGGGAAAGGAGTAGACAAAATAGTGGAAGTATGGGGAGTGAAGCTAATGTTGTAGTAGGGAGCACTGAACCGCCCTTTGATTGGGATTCAGAGTCGAATTTTGAATTGCGCCAATTATTTGACGAACCAAAAGAGGTTTCATGGCTAGAGCAAGTAGAGAATTTCGAACTACGATCTTTGTTTAGAATTTTCCACAAGGGAGATTCAATTCAAGTCATACCTGATTTAGGGTTGAGAACTTTATTTAAGGAGCCTAAGGAACCTACGTGGTTGGATATTACCCAAGATTTAGGGTTAGAGATATCATTTAGGGAAACAATAGCTCGCAACCCAATATGATTAGTTGACTTCACGCACAATTTGGGGGACTATAGGAAGAGGATCCCGATGCATATTTGCAAAGATTTGAGGTGACCTGTGTTGCCAATGAGATAGTAGACGATGCCCAAAAGCTTCATATTTTCCCTGCAACATTAAAAGATGAAGCAGCAAGGTGGTACAGGAACCTAGGTGCCCATTATAAAGTGACTTATGCTATCTTATCAAGAGCATTCCTAGAAAACATTTGATGGCAAGGTTTCCAAGATAAACTAGCCCTTCAATTGGATTATTTGTCCCAAGGAATAACCGAAAGTGTTGAACATTACATTGAATGTATGGATACAATTATTCGAAAGATGAACCTAGCTCCTGATAAGCCCATGCAAAAACGTAAATTTGTTGATGTGCTTAATCCCAAAGTTCATCAGCATGTTAGCCTACAACGGCTAGCTACACTAGCATATGCTAAAACACATGCTAGATGGTGGAAAAAAGTGAAACTTAGGCAACAACAATGGAGGGACTTATTCAAAGAACCCCACACAAAATATCCAAGTACTTCAAGTGGGATATCTAAGAATGTGTCTTATGTGACCGTTCCTTTAAATCCATCGATAACTGTAGGTTCAAATGTATCAAGTGTACCTTTAAATCCATATACTTCAATTCCAGCCTATATGATGCCGACATGAATGCCTTCTATGTCGCAATCTTAGTCCCTCTTGATGAAGTGAAAGTAGCTGATATTATTTCAAAATCCCTAGGAAGGAAATCATGTGTGTAGTGCAAGCACCCTTGAAAGAAATTTATTCAATAACAACACAGTCTTGTAGTGCACAACAATCCTCGAGTAGCTCAACTCCAAACCCAACTATATCCAATATCTAGTGTGGTAAGTGTCATGGGTATGGTCATGTGGCTACAAAGTGTCCGACACCTTCAAGATTAATGCCTGACCATCCACCATTCTGCACTTTTTGCCTTAAGACAGGGCATCTAGAGACAAATTTTTGGCATAAGATAGGTCAAGAGCAACAACAAGCTCATTCAATGCAAATGAATTACAATTACATGGATCGTAATAATATGACTTATGCAATTGGACCACCTAATCAACCTTTTAGGCTGAGAGGATTGCCAACCCAAGCTAGACCCCCAATACCTTGAAATAATTACAATAGTGATGGAAACATAGGAAGAAATTCTCATTTTAGGAGAAATAATGGTACTTTTCATAACCCAATGGGGAAAAATGGACAAGAGAGGCCTAGGGGACTAGTAATTTGTTATTGATGCCAACAGGAAGGTCATATAGCTACATATTGTCCAAATGCACATAAAAATCAAGACTTTACTCCTCTTTGTAGGAGGTGTAGCGGCGAAGGACATCACGAAGATAATTGCCCTAAGCGAGAAGATAACAAAACTAATGATAGGGATAAGCAAGTTTCTAATGAACCCTTAACCTCATCTGCAAATTTAGTTGAAGTAGAAACAAAAAGGTAAGTGAATGGAGTTAGGTCTAAGTTCATATCCTACAAGGTGACATTTAAGGTGGACCCCATGATTGGTGTGGTTACTAGAGCACAAAAGTAGAAACGAGAGGAGCAAGGCCTGGAGGAAGATAGTCCACAACTAAAAGGAGCAATGAAGGATAAACCTAATGATATAGATCCCAATGTAGAGCTACCTAAGTTAGATTCTCCACAACATTCCTCTGACCATCCATTCTTACCTGTGCCTTTAGCAAATCCTAAGATTCAAGTGGGAGTAGCTCCTTTTCCTGAAAGACTGATTCCTCCCAAGGAAGGAAGTACAGAGCAGGCAGAAACAGTAAACAAGACCTATGATCTTTGGGCTACATTAGAACAAGTATCATTGACCACTGACCTTCGACAATTGTTAGAAATAGTGCCTACATATTGAAATCAGCTTTATCAAAAATTAGTTTGGTGCCAAAGGAAGAGGATCATGATTAACACTTCTAAAGGAAGTGCAAATTCTTCCAAAAGAAAAGGAACTAAGGACATAAAAATAGTAGATTTATTTGTGGATCTAGGAGCTCTAGTTATAAATACTACTATTAATGGCCAGTTGCTGAATGAAGTGCACTTAGATGGTGGCTCAATAGTTAATTTGATGACAGAAAAAACGATGCAAGAATTAGGGTTGAAGAATCTAGAACCTACCCATATAGTTTTACGTGTGGCTGATAAAAGGAAAGTGATTCCTTTGGGGTTACTTTGAAATGTGAAATGTGTAATTGTTGGCCTAGAATTTCAAGTGAATTACTTAGTAGTTCACTCATTTTCAAATATCTCTTCATATTCTGTTTTGCTAGGTCGACCTTGGTTATACAAAGCAAGGTGCACAAAAGATTGGTATAAAGGTTCAATTGTGATTGATCCTCAAAATGATAGGGTTAAAATACAAGTTATTTCGAAAGGATTTTTGAAAGAGTTAGGAGTTGAGATGGTTAGTGAAATGGATAAGAAATCCAACAGTGAGTTTTATGATTCAAAAATAGAGAGGATCGATAACGAAGGGCCTAATGCCTAGTTATTTAAAACATAGCACCCAGCCAGAGCAGAAAAAGTAGAGGTAAATACGACACATCAGCCTCACAAGGTAGAACATATAGGTATTGGTGAATATGCCGTAACATTTTCATTAGACAATGATTCAGATAGTGATATTACTCATTGACTATCTATGTCTAAAGATACAACCCTAGACTGCTTAATGCTCTCTACAGGGGAAGCGGAATACTTTGATGATTCGCTTGGAACATATTCTTAATTATCCATGGATCAGGAAGAAAACAATCAAGAAGATGCATTTTTTATGTATAGCAAGGCAAAAGCGATTTCTATGGATGAATTAGAAGAGGAAGAGATGCCTGAGTTAGTGACATTTAATGTAGATGACATCTCAACAACCTATTTGGAAAATATGGACGAAATTGATGTTATTGAGAATAATAATGGCATGCTTGAGAGTAGGCTTGTTACTGCTTTCCCTTAAGAGGAAAATGCTCTACCCTTTAGATTTGAACAATTGCTAAAAGAACTTATTGTTGCTAGTTAGAAAGAAAGGAAAGCAAATGGAGGAGTAGGAATAGGTGCAAACTATTACAAAGACCAATATCGCATGATGATGAGGATGACTCAGCTTCAACTTTACATAGGTTTGCACAAACATCTAGTAAACATCATGGTAATTATGATAGGATAATCAGAGAATTAAATGAGGCTTTGAAAATAGAATGTGAGGCAGAAATAATTGCTATAAATGAAGCAATGAAGAAAATTACTGAGTTACAAAAAGAAAATGCAAAATTTCAACTTAGAGAAAGGCAATATCTAGATGATATTTCACTTCTAGAGTCATATTTAGAAGAATAGAGGTTGAAATTTAGTAGTGGGGAGTTACAGGTGGAACAAGACTTACCTATAGATAAGAACTATTGGGACAAATATGAAAAGACTAATAGATTTTTGGAAAAAGATCAATCTAAGTGTACTTTTGAACCAGAAACTTGAGTGAAAAACCCTACTAGTGTTCCTTGGTTGTATCAT
The DNA here is from genome assembly GCF_053477565.2 of Lygodium microphyllum. NCBI lineage: Eukaryota > Viridiplantae > Streptophyta > Polypodiopsida > Schizaeales > Lygodiaceae > Lygodium > Lygodium microphyllum. Next base: position 73,224,347 of record NC_141147.1, on the reverse strand, counting down.
CTCTTTAAGCGCTTCAATTGAATTACTCAAAAGAGGTATCATTATTCTAAGGGACCACTAGTTGGTTATCAATGAGTCTAATCTAAACCTGTTAAGATCAATATGCAAAATATGCTAGAGGTTGTGTTGCCTCATCCAAAAGAAAGGGTGATGGATTTTACTATCTATGGGGATGGAAAGGAACAACAACTTAGATGGTTTGAACCTAGGGATTTTGAAGAACTTAAACAAGTCATACATTATCTGGATTGTCAAATTCAAGGTGAGAAAAATGAGGATCTACATTCATTAATTCTTAAGCTTAAGGGTAACCAATGGTCTTGGAGTTTAGATGATCAAGAATGTTTAGAAAAGAACAATAAAATCTTACATCAATATCATCGTAAGTTACATGCTCAATATCCATGTGATTTAGAGGAGATACCTAGCATAATTAATTCTATCAAATCCTCATTTATAATGAAGTGTAATTAGTATTTAAATGCCACTAATGGCTGCTTAGATAAAAATTGGGAAAGATATATTGAAATTTCCTTTTCTAAGATAGCAAATGTCTATCGAGTAAAGGTTGATAGTGCTACTCAAGATAATCTCACTATTATTCCTTATAGGGCATTACCCTTGGTACATTCTGTGAATGTGAGGGAAGAATAACCAGAGTCGAAGGCTAGGAATAGTTTGCTTGAAAATGTATCAATGGGAATATCTGAGGATGTACCTATAATCAAGCCTCAAAAAATAGCATCTTTGTTTCTTGAAGAGCTCGAAGTTAAAGTAGTTAAAATAGAAGTGGCAAAAGGGAAATATTTAAATATAGGAGCTCAATTGGAATCCCAAGATCGAGAAAGGTTTGAGGAGGTATTAGGAGCACATGTTGGGGAATTTTCTTGGTCTTGTATTGGCCTTAAAGGTATTAAAGTTGAACTTTGTCAGCATTATATTGATCCAGAACCATGTACAAAACCTGTATGTCAACGCCAACGACGAACAAATCCTGTGTATGCAGAACTAGTCAAAGTTGAGAGTACTAATCTTCTTGATGAGGGATTTATCTATCCTTTTGCATATAGTGAATGGGTTTCCCCTATTGTGGTAGTACCCATGAAGAACAGTAAGAAGATTTGCATTTGTGTTGATTATAGAAAGTTGAATAACAAAACACGTGAAGATAATTTTCCTTTGCCATTTACAGATACAGTCTATGACCTCAATGTGAAGACCATTGGACATACCCTTATTCTTTTAAGGGTTTGATGCATGAACCCTCTACGAATACCTCGCACCTAGTCTACCCACAACTATATACAAATTTAATGACTCTATGTGATTTGGTGGTCAACAATGTGAGGCAAGATCGTCAATTTCAAAGTTCTAAAGGCTCTTTGGAAGAATCTAATGGTAGCAACATCTTCAAAGCTAAGTATTCATAAAAAGCTCATGAGGATACTAATTTCCAAGTAAGTCAAAGGCACACTTTATTGCAAATTTAAATGTAAACAGTGCATTAGAGCTCTAGCGAGGATTGTACCATTAGATGTTAAAGTCCTTAAAGATGTCCATTCTAAGGTTTGGGGAGGGGGGGAGGAAATAAATTGAAGGAAAAAAATAAAAAAATGAGAAGAGTGATGCCAAGCACTAGTTCATTTGGGGGGCAATTTCAATGTCACTAGATTGATTGTGTGACATTGAGTTCTTCAGCAATGTGCTAGCAATCTTTGAAGCTCTCCAGAGAACTATGGAGCCACTTGAAGATGTACTGTTACTTGCACTTGTTATGCTACTTTTCTATTCACTGTTTGAACTTCAGTTCTTTGGATGAGATCTTGCATATAGGTGTATAAGGTAGATAGATGGCCCAATGTCCTACCTTGTAACATACTGTTCATATTTCTCAGATAGAGGAATTAAGTGCCCAAGCAATTTAGTATGCAAGAAAAATAGTGGAAACCCATGCTATGGATCTTAGTCTTTTGACCCATTTCAATAATCCATCCTGACACTCTTTTAGGTTGTGTCACTAGAAGGTTGGAGCTTTGCCATGTATGTTATGGAGAATGTTGAGTTCAAATATGAAGTGGCTTATTTTATCACACTTGTTGTGATTATTGTGGTTGCTACAATTAGCAGAGTTCTCCTTCGAGTTCATCATGAGCATCAAGCTCTTTTGAAGAAGAATAGAAACACAAAAAAGTTCAGTTTCTATATTGCAACTGTCCTAGCGAATATTCTAAAAGATGTGGTACTTGAGAAGGAGAAGACATTGACATGGAGGGAAAGATTTAAAATCAAATCTGAACAAATGAAGACGAAAGTTACAAAAGCCATGCACAAAACCAATTCAAAAATGAGAAGGGGGGAGAAAGAGGTAATTAGAAACATTCGTGGAATAGAAGAAAGAAACCATTGGAAGTTGGGGGTGCCTTCTTTTGGGGGATGCCAAGAAGAGAAAGAAGGGGGACGCCATGAATCAGAGAGAGAGAGAGAGAGAGAGAGAGAGAGAGAGAGAGAGAGAGAGAGAGAGAGAGAGAGAGAGAGAATATGACAACGCAGATGCTTTGGTTTCTAGCAAGCAACAGAGGAGTGCCTCTGCCCTCTACGATGCCATCGCCATTGGTACATCCAAAGCACTTGCGCAAACTCGAGTAGTGAAGGACTATATGAGGTTTTGGATTGGATTGCAACCAACATTCCAAGCAAGGATGAATTTCGGGATGCCTACCTTCTTGTGTTTGCAAACAAGCAAGACCTTCCTAATGCCATGAATGTTGCAAAGATCATTGATAAGTTGGGCTTACATTCAATTCACCATCACCTACCTTTGCGCAATACCAAGGTGGCTTGTTGTTCACTGATTGCTAAAGATTTGGAATGGTTAAAGACCATCTCATGAGATCGGGAAGGAAGCATGCGAAACGAGGAGAAAAGAAGGATATAGTACACCCAATTCACACTCTGCATGATCAACACAGCCTTGGAAAAAATTTAATGAGGAGATGAAGTCATCAAACTATTGTAAACAACAAAACTACATCACCATCTATTATGGATCATCATCATCATCATCAGTTGATCATTGCCATGCCTTCCCCCTAAACACCAAAATGGAGCTTCAATGTACCCATCCTACTGGAATTGATGGGGCAAGAGAAGAAGTTTCTGCCTTTGAATTGCTCTATTCGGCCAGTGATTCCATGGAAGTATGAGGGAGTGGAGCCCCAAGAGGAACACCAAGGAAAAGGGAATTCTCTTGCAAGAAAATCTATCTTGTAACATCAACAAGCTTGTTTATTAAGTTTTATATGATCACAATGAAGAAAAGAACACCAGGCACAACAAATCTTCATGCAGCATCATGTAGATCTCCCACGGATTTGATAGAATCAACCATATTCTTCAATATCTTCACAAAATCCATCAATAGAACAAAGAAAGCAAAGGAATACACCATCTTTGAATGGAAATACATCACATAGTATTCATCTTCAATATCTTCATAGTCTTTTCTCTCAATCTCTCATATACAATCACTCTGTTTTAGTAGAATTGACTATCTCTGACTCTCTCTCTCTCTCTCTCTCCATCAATAGTACATCATATCCTCACTATAGTCTCTCATAATCACTCACAATAATCCTTCTTAGGTCGTGGATACCCCTCCCAAGAGGTATGTCTGATATGAAGAGTCACCAGAGCCACTACAGTGTCCTTTCATAGCTCACTACTGTCACTTCACTCCAGTCTTTACTTGAGTCTTCAGCAGCTACTTCCTTCACTTCTTTTAGCTCTTTTGCACTTGTATTCACCTCTTTCCAAGGCTAGAAAACTTTCCCAAGCTACACATACATTCTACAGAACACATACAGAAGCATACAGAACATAGACATTACAGTTACAGTACAGAGACAGAATCTCTACAGAAGATCTACAGAAGGTTATAGAAGGTCATCAAAACCACTTAACTCATACTCAAACCATCCCAAACTCTCAAAAACTATTTAATAAGCTTTCACAAGATCTCAATCTTCATCAATCATCAATCCATGCCTCATACAGAAGACAATCAGAACAAAACAGAAGCTGTACAGAACCAATCAGAACATATTAGAACCTCACATCTCTACTAATAAACATCATGAACTTCCAAAACATAATCAATATCATCCAAAACACTCTCAAACCACTTCCAAACCAATCAATCATCTCATAAAATCAACCATTCAGCTCTCAAAAACAACAAAAATCAGCCAAAAAACAAGTCATTTCAACACTCAACATATCCCCACACTTAATAAGGAAGCATCCTCGCAACCCAGGAAAAAGGGAATACAAGTTCATTCAAAAGCTCAACTTTGATCTTCAATACATCTTCAAAAACAGTCCTTTCAACCACGACCCCAACTTATCATTTGTATCTGATATAAAAATACAACGAAAGAAAACCCTTTATACATTAACACTTCTTATCAAACTGGAAATCACAACAAACTTATAAAGGATATAAGGGGTTTCTTCTTCGTCTTCTTCATCAGCATCTTTAACTCTCCGACCACGACCCCATCACCACAATTCTCCAAAAATGTAGCTCGCACGAAAGCCAATCTAATAGGCAATCACCACGATCTTATTACATAAATTAACCCACAACACAAACACTACACACAACACAACCATCTGAATGACTCCTCCAAAAAGAGAGATTTTATCATTAAAAATCATCCGCCATACATTGAAAAAGGTATCAATAAAGATGATCCCTCTTGAAAGATTGATGATTTCAAAAATGATCCATAGACAAGGATTCATCTACAAATGTTTTGGGAGGATTCTAAAAAAACTGAAGGCAGCACATCCTTTCCAACAGGACAAGGTATCTGCTAGGCAAAAAAAGGGCATGAAAATACAATATATCCAACTACTGGGAATCAATGCTCACATTGACATTCATGCACAACTTTGGAATAGGCTTTGAATCATTATGAGAATGCCTATGCATGTACGCCAGATACCAAGCAAAATGAGCAGTTAATCTCATTGAAGGATCTGCAGACTGTGAATACTGCTGAGCAAAATGAATATAGTTTTGGTATGCTTCACTGGCAGCTGTCCATTCCCCTGGAATTAATGGCCAGTTTATCTGAGGCCCTGTAAGGGAATCATTCGAGCTCCATCCCCTTCTTCTGGAAATATGATGATCAAACCTGTCATAGTCACTAACCAACTGAGGTGGTTGAGATATAGAAGTGGCAGGAGAGGGAAGTGGATGAAGTGATGGGTAGGCAAAATCATAAAAGGAAGAATAATTTAAAGAAGGAGTGGCTGAAAATTTTAGGAAATCACTTAAGAAGGGTGTTAACTGATAAATAGGAAATGTAGAAGGTACATGAATGGATGGAGAAGGACATGGTGGAGAAGGGGAAAATGCTCTATCCTCAATAAAAGAACAGTATGTAAAGATGGGAATTTGAGGAAAAGATTGAGGTTGGAAAAGAAGGGGTAAGATGGTTGTGGAATTGGTTTGATAGAGGGAAAGATATATATCATATCGGTGAGCCATTTGTTGGTAATACAGTAGGGTAGGAACAGAAGGTCCTAAGATAGATCTTCTCTAATAGGCATAAAAAAAGGTAGAATCAAATGGATTATGTTTTGAAAGATAAGCTAAGAGATCCACTCTCAGTTGGTTAGTGCTCTGGACATAGGTAGGGGCTGTGTTCTATCTATGATTTAGGACCACATAATCAATCATGGTGTGCCAAGAATTATAAGGGAAAGTAGCCACTTTGGAGGAGTAACTCTGAAACATGTCATCAATGTGCAACTCCAAATGGTTGACATATAAAACAGCTTTGTAAAACCACGTCTCCCACATACCAAGTCATATCCACTTCATCTGGAATCAACAAGTCTCCTCTCAAATACATATAGGACATCAACATGGTATCTGTCATGACAGAATCTTCAAACACCATCCTTACCACCTCTGTCAGCAACTCAGTAGACCAAGCCCCACTCCATCCATCCTCTGGAAGAGGAAGATCCATCGTAGAAAGCTTCATGTAGAAGGCCAACTTCTGTAATTGGTAGTGGACAAAGAAAGAATGGTCTGGAGGAACATATTCCTGGAATTGCTCAAATGTAGACCATAACAAATCCATTCTAGATTGCAATCTTTCCACTTTATCTTGGAATAGAGGACACAAGGTAGCATGTCTTTGAAGAGCAACCAAGTCCTACTATGATAGAAAAGGGATCAAGGGAACATGAGGGCTTGGAGGAACAGACCGTGACTTTGCCAGTTGATCTTGCAACTCCTTGATTTGGGAGGCTTGGGATTTCACTGTGTCATTAATAGTCTGTAAGGCTGAAAGTTTAACATCTAAAAGAGTTTGGAACTCTTGCGCTTCTTTGGACATCCTCTCCTTCTCCTCTGAAAGGCTAGTAACCTCTGATTGAGCCTCTGTTAACTGAATCTTCAAAGAAGATATCTCATCTCTTTGGGTTGCAACCAGTTGGGTTTGTTGCTCCATCTGTTTAAACAAATCTGCTAGGGTATCCTTAGCAGAGGCTGACTCGGATGTTGCCTTATGCAACTGGTCCTTAGAGTGCATTAGTTCTTCATAAAAGGAAGCATACAGCTATTGAACACAGGCTGTCTCACTGGCAGCTCAATGGAACTCTAAATGTCTTTACATAGGAAAGGAATGGCATCTCCCGATACTAGACTGTTCAGTGAGGAGACTGATATATCCAACGAACCTTCTTGATGTGCTCTAAATAGGTTATTACATGTGAGATAACCAGGGAGATCACTGCCAGAGGTAGCAGGAATGGGCACTGAAGGAAGAACTGAAAGAGCTTTATCCGCTACCCGCTTCAAGCGTTTGCACTGTATGACCAGGGGAGGTGGAGAATCATCATCCTCTATATCAATTGGTTCTGACTCATCTGAAGGTGGAGGAGGAGGAACTAGATCAGATGGAGGAGGTGGAGGCATATTCTTTTGTAAACCTGAGTAGGTCAAGAAGGCAGACAAGTACGATCCATAGGTGACATTGGTAACATTGCCCCTGGTGACTTTGACGAAATGTTGATCCATCTTAGTGAGTAGGTAAGTGCTCCAATCAATAGCTACTCCTTTTAACACCATCCTTGAAGCTGTAAAGAGCTCTTTGGACAAGTAATGGGATGGCATTTTTGCAGGCATAAACCTGTCTTGGAGAAACTGACAGACCAACTTCCACACAGGATCAGTGATCATGGAAAAGGAAACTCCTGAAGAGTTGATCACCTTCTTAACATCGAGCATTTCCCTTGTCTACTTTTGTAACAGCTTCAAAATCTCTTCGTTAGAGAAAAGCTGGCGAGTTGTAACAAAGGGTTCACCTTTGGAAGGAAGAGATAGAGCCTTCCCTAGGCCTCGAGGTGTCAAAGTCATAGAAATACCCTGGACCAGTCCCGACTTCTTGCTGTAGGAGGCCAGAAACTTGTCACACATCGATGGATCCTCTGGAAGCAATGGAAAGGAGGCAGCCACGAAAGTCGCGAGTCCCGCCTTCCTGAGAGGCTCAAAAGTGAGTAGGGAAGAGTAATCCCTACTGACTAGTGGGACATACTGGATAGGGGGAGGAGCGTGAGAAGGCGCCATTCAGATGGTTACACACACACCACAACACAGACAATCAAGGAGAATGCCTGCAAAGCAACATACAAAAAACCAAGGATAAGATATCAACCAATATGGTAAAACGTGACTCGACCAACTATCCCCAAGCAAACCACAGCCTAGAAAAAATTCGACATGACCTCGAGACATATGCGACCCAAAGCTTCATGCTATGCAACATACAAACACCCAAATCCCCGTATCAGGCAATAAAGAAAAAAAAAACTACACACCGTACCCTTAACCGTAACAAAGAAACTGAACCAAAACATAACAACAACCCACACATATCAAGACCACAACTTTTGATAATCAGGTTTTAACTATGGAGACAACTCCGAAGACTTCGCGTACCCATCTCATGAAACGAGTTCATTAAAAAGGGAAAATTAAGTGCAGTGAGGGGGAATTAATTTAATGAAAGGTTAATTTTAATAAATTATTAAGAAATGGGTGAATTTTTATTAAGTGATAAACCTTATCAAGAAAATGGTGGTTCCTTTTTAAAATTTTAATTACCAATTATTAGGTTAAAGCGGTGCTTTAATCCGAATCCCGGACTTTGATACCCAGACTGGGTCTCTAAATGCAAATTCATTTATTAAAAATTAAGGTGATGTGGAGCGCTTTTTTGCCAGCGCGTGCTTTTGTGATGGTTGGTTCATTGTTAATTAAAAATTATTAAAGTGCCTCTTTAGCGCACTTATCACGTGCTAAGTGAACGGCGGGTTTATTTTTATTTTAAAAAAATGATGTGTTTAGTGCGAATGCGCGTGCCATGGTGGTGTTTAGGGTTCATTTGTTGTTTTAAAATTAATCGTGAGTTATGGGGTAGCGGGGAAAAAAAATAAGAAATAAAAGGAAAAATTACCTGGTAGTGGATGTATGTGAATGCAAAGAATGCGCTCTCCTCAATCCAAAAATATCTGGATTTTTGTCAATATTTTTCAGGTTGTGTTTTGAATGAAAAAGGATTTTTTAAATTGTTGATGAATTTAGGTGTTTCATGAAGTATTTTTACAGCTTAGAAAATATGCCAAAAATAAGTAAAAATGTTAATGGAATTATTAGGAATTTGTCGAAAATTAATTTGGAATTTGTTAGCATTTTTAATGAATTTTTTCTCTTTTTTTTGTATTTTTAAAAGAATTTTGAATTTGAAAATGGTTTGAATGTGTTTTCAGAAATTTGCAGGTTAGAAAAATATGGCAATTGGCTGCAAAAATAGTGGGAATTTTTCTAGATTTTTCTAGATTTTTTCAGAATTTTAAGTGTTTTTAAATGATTTTTTTAAAATTTTCAATGTTTTTTTAAAAAGGGTGTGCGGGTTTTTGAATTAAAAATCTGAGAAAATACCTAGAAATAGGCTGCATGGCATCTACATGTCAGCAACCAGCTAACGATCTTCCGCATCCGCACACGAGCAATCACGAACAATCACACACTCGCGCGTGTGGCAAGGGCTTATAAAGGGTTTTCGGCAGGGTATGAACCAAGGCTCGGGAAGGGTTCTGCGGGGGAATAGTGCTTAGGAAGGGGGATGGTTTGCTGCATAGTGCGTGTGACAGGGGCTTAGGAAGGGGTTCTGCGGTTCTGCTTGTGGGGGGGAAAAGGGGGCTTAGATGGGGGTTAGGTAGGGTGAATGTGTTTGCTGGGGGGGAAGGGGGGCTTAGAAGGGGTAGGGTTAGTGGGTAGATTTGGTGTACTTTGGTGGGGGTTGGGGTAGGGTTGGTGGGTAATGGGGGGGAAGGGGGGCTGAGAAAGGGAAATGGTTTAGTGTGTGTTTATGGAAGGGAAAGGGGGTTTAGATGGAGTAGGGGGTTTGAGTGAAGGTGGCACGTGGCGGGCAGTGGCGAAGGTCAACGGACAGGCGTGGGAGGCGGGACGCAGGTGCCACGTCAGCGAGGAAGGCGCAGAGGGCGACGGTGAGGAGGTCGGGCGTCAGGGGCCATCGGCGCGGGGCAGGGCGTTACGACGGCCGTCGTCAGAGGGCACACTGTGGCAAGCGCTGCAGGACGTCCAGCAGGGGCCACAATAGCAAGGAGGCGGCAGGGCGTTACGCGACTGGAGGGCGGCCGGGAGGACGTCGAAGGCGGCAGGACGCAGGCATCCAGGGAGGCGGCTCAGGCGCTCGGCGGGGATAGCGGGGTGCGATGGCGTCAAAGGCAGCGGCACCAGGGCGGCTGCAGGCGGCAAAGGCTGCGGAAGAGGAAGGGGGTACAAGCGTCGTGGAGGAGGGGAGAAGAGGGAGGTGAAGGAGGGGAAGGAGAAGGAGGGGGAAGCAGGAGAGGAAGGAGGTGGAGGAAAGCAGGAGATGGAGGGAGGGGAGGAGAAGAGTAGCAGGCAGGGCGGGAGAATAGGGAGGGAGGAGAAGAGTAGGGGAAGAGGAAGAGATGGAGGGGAGGAAGAAGAAAATGGAGGGGAGGAAGACACAGGGAAGGGAGAGGGAGAGGTAGTTCGAGGAGGGAAGGGGTCGGGGTAGTGGGGGGATAGGAAAGGGCATGGGGGGGGTGGAAAAGGGTGGGAGGGGATGGGCAGGGGCCCATGGGGGGTGGGGGATGCCCGAGGGAAGGGATGGGGAATGGGCAAGGGCCCAAAGGGGGAAAATGGGCAGGAGAGGGTAGGGGTAGGGTTGGGTAGGGGAGCCCCATGGTTAGGGTGCCCAAGGGAAAAGAATGGACGGGGAGCCCATAAAGGAGAGGTGTACCCCCATCCCGCGCGCGTGCACGGGGCGGGGTAAAGAAATTTGCTGTGACGCGATCGGAATAGCACCAGGATGACGGGACGGGGCACGCGGACGTGACCGGGGCACGTGGAGACGCATGAAATAAAAAACGGGCGCGTTCACGCGCGGGACGAGTCGCACGAAAACATGTAAAAATAAAGAAAAATTAATATCTCCCAATCCGGACATCAAAACGAAATGTCACAAAAATAAAAATGGGGCAAGATGATAGGGGGAAGACAGGGAAAATGTGCAACGGGGGTTCCGGGGGAAAGACAGGGCGTTCACATGCAAAAAACACAAAAAAGGGGTCAAAAAACGCAATTAAAAATTAATATCGAAATATCCGCACATCGAAACGAGGTTCAAGAAAAAGGAAAAATGTGCAGAAAGACATTCCCAACAATCCTATCATGTCAAAACATAGTTCCGACTGAGATAAGATGCGTTCACATGGGAAAAACCCAAAAAACAGACCCGAAAATGGAATCGGAAATTAATATGGGACGAACCGCTCACCGGAATGACATGCAAGAAAAAGGAAAAATGTCCAAGGAAGGGGTGGCACAGGGTTTTCATGTCAGAACGCAGTTCCGGTTGAAGTAGGAAGGGTTTACATGTGAAAAACACCAAAAATACACCCGAAAACACATTGAAAAATTAATAATTAAAAATCCAGAAGGCGAAAGAGGGCAAAAGAAAAAGGAAAAAGGTAGGGGAAGGCACGCTGGACACGGCTGTCAAATCAAATTGGAATTTTGATGCAAACAGGGTAGGTTCACATGGAAAAATGTCAAAAAGAAGCACGAAAAAGGCTCGAGAAATCGCAAAATTAATATTGGACAAACCGTGCGTCAAAATGACACGGAGTAAAAAGGAAAAATATCAGGGAGAAAGTGATTGTCAAGGCTACTATGTCAGATCACTGTTCCGAAGCAAGCAAAGCACGTTCACATGGAAAACCGGCTAATGTGCGCAAAATGCTTCAAAAATTAATAACTCGAAAACCGTGCACCGGAACACGGGTAGGTAAAAAGGAAAAATGGTCAGTTCAAAGGGAGAAACATGTTGGTAAGGTTGGATGTGGATTTCGGTGAACGTAGGGTACGTTCGCATGGCAGGACCGCAAAAGCAGGAAATGAAGGAAAAGTGCAAGGGAACAGCCCCAAGGGTGGGTGAAAAATGGACGGGTGGGTGGGAAGGGACCCCATTAGGGTAAAAACAAGGCATGGCATAGACATGTTACCAGGTTGAGGCATATGCAAAAGGGTATGCAATGTAGACGCGTAGGGACGCGTCCCCACACTTAAAATCTTAACGGATAGGGTGAACCGAGCAACAGGGACCTAGGACAACACAACAAACCATCCACTAATGTCCCCACACTTAAAACATGAATGTCACTGAGAAAAAGAAGGTGTAGGGTTAGAAAAACTTGGCCCATGTTGTTGAGAATCAAGGTTGATTGTCGATGGCACGTCCGGTGTTGTTGTCGACTGCAGGAGGTACCAAGGCATCTTCCCAGCATACATCGGTCATGGCAGGAACCACGTGGCAGCACCCAGGGAGGTAGCTGGTTGAAGGAATCGCAGGAAATTTGTCGATGATGAGGAATGTTGCACTCAACTCACAGTCACTCAAATGGAATAAAATAACTGTCACTCACCCCAGGACTAATGTCACTCAAGGAATAATGATTGAAACCCATATCTTGTACTCGGTTTAGGAATCAACAGGGGAATGGTGCAGAGGGAGTATGCCAGGGTACACAGTTGATGGTGCATCAGTGCATCCAACCCGTTTGGCATAAGTGCAAGGAGGAAGGCAAGGGAGCCTGACAGTGCAGTGTACAAAACAGGGTGACGTGTCTTGTGTTGACGGTAGAGACCCATCCCGGGGGTGCATAGGAAAACGGTTGTGCAAAGGTTGTATGCCTTGTGCGCATTTGATGGTGCAACTGTGCATCCCGCCCTGTGCCGGCATACGGTGCGAGAAGGAAGGACAGGGAGCCTTATAGTGCAGTGCACAGAAACAAATCGTGCTTTGTGCATTGAGAGGCCCATCCCGTGCGTGCAACACTTCATTCACACTTCTAACCTCTCATTTGATTTGAAGGGAAAAGACTAGTCACTCGCCCCACCCTCTATCTCACGCTCTATTGATAGTTACAGAGGGCAACTATACTCACTTTCCCATCCGGTTAGGATGAAATCTCACCTCACTCGATTGTTTGTCGATGAAGATCGCGTCGTCAGTTGTTGAAGAGGCATACCCAGGGAGGTAGCCATCAAATCGAACGTTGTGTTGGATAGGAACATGACGTCTGCTAGAGGACAATTAGATGCTCTGCAGAGAGACACAGGACACAGCGTACCAAGGGAGGCAGATGCGGAACTGGATCCTGGGGATATCAACTGATGAATCCACTTTTTGGACTGCTGGGTGTTGCCACCTTTTCCACAGCCAGCTTCCCGCCCAAGGGTGTTTACCATCTTTTCTTGGAACGAGGCCTGCTATGATAGGAAATTGCTTCCTTTTCTCCCATAACAGTTTTGTTTTTTTTCTCTTTTCTTTTTTTTTCTTGTTTTCCCCTATTCCTGAGGGTGTTTCCACCTTTTCTCGAAGAATAGGTTGGCATGACAGGGACCTAAGTCCTTTTCTCCCATGACCGATATGTATGTATATATATATATATTTTTTCTTGTCGAATTAAGCAAGCGAATGGTAGAAATACCACTTGTCAGAACCCACCTCGCCACTGTCATTGGTGGAAAATAGAGGATAAGAGATCAAGGCTGGAAGGTGGGGCTGAGGGGACAGAGGATTGCGTTCAGTTCATCAGAAGTGGCTGAAGAACTGCTATCAAAAGTAGAATCATAAGAATTACAGTGCTATGCCAACGAGGGAAAGGATCAGGTGACCGTGATTGTCAAGATCCCCAAGGAGGGAAGTACTTCTTTAGGCGATATCCATTGATCATGAAGGGATCATCAAAGGCATCAACGGTCTACACTTGGACAGAGCCATTAGGGTTGACGGCAAGTACCTTATATGGGCCCATCCACCGTTATTGAAGCTTGCCAGGAAACTTGCCAAATCGTGAATCATAGGCTAGGACCAAATCACCTTCCTTGAACTCCTTGTGCTTGATGAAGCTGTCATGGTAAGCCTTACGTCGAGCTTGCGTGGCTTCCATGCACTGTAGAGCCATCCTGCGAGTTTCGTCCAAACATTCCAGGTACAAGAGACGGTGTTGCAGTGAATCATCGTCCCCCAAACGCTCTTTGATAGCCACTCTCAAAGAGGGAAATTCCAATTCAACAAGGAAAACAGCTTCTGTACCATACACCAGCTGGAAGGGTGTCTATCCTGTTACTGCTTTATGGGAGGTTCTGTACGCCCAGAGGGCCTCTGTAAGTTGATTGTCCCAATCACGACGATGTGCAGCAATTGTCCTTGTCAGGATTGAGCAGAGGATGTGATTGGTGACTTCGACTTGGCCGTTGGCTCTCGGGTAATAAGGAGTGGACTTGCGATGGCGGATCTTATACAGCTCTGTCAACTCTTCCATGACTTTATTAATGAAATGAGTGCCTCTGTCACTTACTAGCTCGAGGGGACTACCAAAACAGGTGATGATATTCTCGTACATGAACAGGGCCACGCTGTTACCATCGTCCTGATTTAGGGCTTTAGCTTCACACAACTTTGTGACATAATCCGTACATACGAGGATGTATCGGTTATGTTTCCTTCTGGTAGGAGGATCGATCGGGCCTACGAAGTCGATGCCCCACTTCTCGAAAGGCTTCAAGGGAAGAATAGGTTGCAGTGGCATGGCACTGGTCTTCGTGGGTTTCCCCATTCTCTGATAAGCATCACATCTTTTACATTAATCATAGGCATCCTTGTGAATGGTAGGCCACCAGTATCCTGCTAGCAGAGCCTTCCTGGCTGTGGCTTCTCGTGCAAAGTGGCCTCCACATGGCTCGTCATGGCAAGCCTTCAGAACAATCCCAATCTCATCTCCTGCAACACATCTTCTGAGCACTTCATCTTTTCCTTTCTTGTACAGTGCACCGCCTAACAGGGTGTAGGGGGCTGATTCTAACATAAGCTTCTTCCTTTCCCGACTAGAAATACCAGGAGGGTATTGTTGGGTTGCCAGCAGATTGGCAATGTCTGCATACCAGGGGATTATAGTTTCGACCAAGAATAGGGAAGCATCAGGGAGGTGTGGATCATCCTGCTCCTCGTCTGCAGTCTGTGGGATACACGACAGATGATCAGCCAGAACATGGGAACGACCAGGTGTGGTAATTACCTCAAAGTCAAACTCGTGGAATAGAAGGAGCCATCTCATCATTCGTCCTTTCACATCTGCTTTGTTCATCAGGAAGGACAGGGCCCCGTGATCCACATAAAATTTAAAGTGGGTAGACAATAGATAGTGGCGAAACTTTTCTAAGGCAAACACCATTGCCAAGCACTCCAGCTTTGTCACTGTATAGTTCCGTTCCCTATCAGTGACTTTTCGGCTTGCGTAATAGATCGATTGATCCAGCTTCGAGGAGCCCTTCTGGCATAGAACTGCGCCTAAGCCTTCAATATATGCATCGGTGTGTACATGAAACTCCTTTGTCCAATCAGGAGGTTGCAGAATGGGTGCCTCAATCAAACACTGCTTCAGAGTGTTGAAGGCTTTGTCACATTCTTCCGTCCAAACAAACTCTGCATCTTTCCTTAGAAGCTTGTGCAAGGAGGTTGCCTTTGTTGCAAAATGGGCTATGAACCTTATGTAGTAACCCACATGGCCTAGGAATCCCCTCAACTGTTTGAGGTTGGTGGGTACTGTCAGAGCTGCGATCTTTTCGATCTTTGCAGGGTATGTTGATATCCCTTGTTCTGAGACAATGTGGCCCAATAAAACTCCAAAAGAGACCCCAAAGATGCATTTGTCGGGGTTGAGGGAAATCCCATACTCCCGGCATCAATCAAAGCATTGTTCCAGGTGTCCCCAGTGTTCCCGGATCAAACTATAGACACAGAAGTCATGCAAATATACCTCAATAAAGTCGTGCAGATGATTTTGGAATGCGGGCATCATGACTTGCTAGAAGGTAGCAGGGCCATTGCAGAGTCCAAATGGCATCACTCGGTAAGCGTAGGTCCCCCATTCTGTGGTGAAGGTTGTTTTGGATTGGTCTTCTTCTACTATCTGCACTTGGTTATATCCGCTGAATCCATCTAGAAGGGAATAAAGCTCATGTTCTGCCACTGTGTCCAACAGTTGGTCTGTGAAAGAGATAGAAAAGTGATCCTTCTTTGTCTTGGAATTCAACTTGCGGAAATCCACACATATTCGCAATTTGCCATTCTTCTTGGGTACAACCACGATGGGTGAAACCCATTCACTGTTTGCCAATGGATAGATGAACTTGGCTTCCAGAAGCTTCAGCAGCTCTGCTTTCACCAATGTGGAATAATTCGGGTTCATTCGCCTCTGTTGTTTCCGTACTGACTTGGCATCAGGCTCCAAGTCAATATGATGCTGACATATTGTGGGATCAATCCCCTTTAGGTCTTTGTAGGACCACGCAAACACGTCCAAATTCTCTTTCAACAAGTTGTACAAAGTTGACAACTCCTCTTCTGGTAGGCTGCTACCCACCTTCAAGTGGCGTTCAGTGCCATCTGCATCCACAAAATTTAACTGCCTTTCACCTTCTACCTCACGGATGAAGGTCCCGCGGACTGCTTCTGGATACAGATCCGACTCCTTCAAGGGGGTGGTGTTCTCTTCTGATGTCCCACTAGAACCAACTTCTTCTCTTGGTGGAGACTTAGGTCACTCCTTGAGATGTTGAAATGGGATTAGAGCCGTTTCGGGTTTGGTTTTACGATTAGTTACCTCTTGGCTTGAAGACTCATCTTCTAATGACACGTCCAGGAACATCACATAACAGGGACCCTCTGATTTCTATTGGGTTCGTGGGACTGGTGCTTGTTGTCACGGTGCATCATCATCATCTTTCTTTGGAAAAAGTGGGTGAGGGCGGCAAGAGCCACTGCTGAAAGACGGCTTGTTCTTCTTAACCCATTTCTTATAAAGATTTTGCATATGAGAAGATCCATTTACCAGACCAAATGGTACCATCACCATTCTGTCCCACAGCATGAGCTCGTCTGCTTCTGATGCTTCTGGAACTTCTTCTCCATATGTATCCTCTTCGGGTGGGATAGACTCTTCCATCTCGCTTTCATAACCTTCTTTTTCCATATCATCTCCTTCCTCTTCTGTTTCTGTCTCTGTCTCTATCTCTGTCTCTGGCTTTGGCTCTGTTTCTGTCCCTGGCTCTGGCTATGTCTCTGTCTCTGTAGGAGCTCTATAAGAGAAGAACACGTTCTCTGATTCATCTTCTGCCTCTGTCTCTGGCTCTGCTATGGCCATGTAACAGGGAGGGCAGTACATCCATGCTTCTATCTCACTGTCAGAAGTGATTTCGGAAATCATTCCTGGTTCAGGCAGGAAGTATTCACCCATTGACAATGGCTTTGCATCTTTTGGGAGTTGGCTTATAGTATCCACTATTCAGGAACGTGCCACACGGTACTGACCGGGGTTCGATTCCCTGGCTGCGCACCAAAATGACAGCAACCCTCCCACGACAGGAAATGAACATGAAACCAAGGTAGAAGCATGCAAAATCTATGCACATGGCTCAGCCATTAATCTCAAAACTGAAAAGAAACCATAAATCTTCCACTTAATAATGAACTGATTCGTTATCTTCATCATCTTCATCCATAGCTTCAACCATTATGCAAGGACAAAAGGGAAAAGAAGAATTTCTGCACAACAGACAGAGGAGAGAGGAGAGAGTACAACTTTTTGCACCACCAAAAAGAGAATGTGCAATTGGACAAGAGAGAGAAGGGAAAGAGGCACATAACCACTCGTGCACTCCACCCCACCTCTTCCCCAAAAAGCACACCCCTTCGTATTTTTATTATTTATTTGAAATTTTGATACATTTGATATTATAAGACCTTTGGCCTTTAATTTTGAGTATTCCTACCCTTTACCAATGCATGCACGTAACACTTTTGTGTATACCATTTATTTATTATGGATGTGGATGTGGCCCCCTCATATCTCTATCTCTTTTTGGTGATTTTATAACAATGTACATGTTATCTTTTTTACAAAAGATGAAATTATGATATATTCATGGATATTTTTGTGCCTTATTTTTATGCTTCTTTTGATGTCATCATTTTCTCCCACACTGAAATTTGAACCGTCCTTGCGAACCTTGTCAAAGAAGAACAACTGTCTATCACAAAACAACTTCCAAAATTGTTAGTAGAACAACTTCAATCACAAGGATGAGGCCTAGCCATGGTAGGGTATGGGACTCCAAATCCATGACCACCAGAGTAAGGGAACTCCTGCCTCCACTATACTCCCACACTGAAAAACTTTACTAGTCTTCAAAGGATAGGGTTTTGTCTTCAACAAGGGATCACAAGCACAACTTTCTCCATCCCAATAAAGAAAGAAATAAAACTCCATCATGTAGCTCCAAGGAAAATTCGTTAACACTTGACAAGAAGAAAGAGGAAAGCATGAAAACATGCTATTGTGAAAATGGGTTTTTTTTTTTAAAGGATATATTTTAAGATTCTAACTTTTATGTTAGAATCTGATTTCACAAAATGTAGTTGAAGGTGGGCCTTGTAAATACAAAGATGGGGAAGGTAAAAAGAGGTTGAAGTGGATAAATAAAAGGTGTATAAGCTTGAGGTTAATGAGAGAGATAATGAAAAGAAGGCGAGGCTAATGAGGGTCTATAGTAGTAGGGGCCTCTCATAAAGTTGTATCGGCAGAAAGGGAGAGCATGGAAACAACCCTTACTCAAATAGTATACACTAGTTCCTTAAATGTTATGTTTTCAATTTATCCCTCATTTTTTAAAGAGTAGTTTATTGAATTAAATGCTTATGTTTAAGTTAATGGTTTTCTCTTTTTATAAAAATGGTTGAGGGTTAGGAGAAAATAAGATATTGCATTAGGGCTAGGGATAAGGTAAGCAAAAGATATTATGAGATGTGTTGGGGCACAAGGGTGGGATGGCATAGAAGCTGGGGTGCCGAGTCGATTGTGGTGGGATAACCGAAAAGGCTGGAAGGCATCGAGGGGTTGGGTGTTTGGTGGAGAAGGGAAGGCCTCCGCAGACAACCGCACGTCTTCTTCTTCCATTCTTCCTTCCCTTCCATCTTCTTCTTCTCTTCTCTTCGACCTTGTGCTCTGATTCTTCTTCTTCTCTTCTCTTCTTCTTCCCTATGCTTCTACTTCTTCTTCTTCTTTCGTGTCTTCTACTAGACCCTTGGGCCATCTGCATGGTCCTTCCTCTACTTCTTCTTCTCTTCATCATCTGCTCCTCGAATTTGTGCTGCGACGTTATTTTTCTACTGAGGGGGGTGGAGAAGGTTTGTGGCATCTGCTTGGTCCTTTCGCTTCTTTTTCTTATTCTTCTTTTGTCTCTCTCTCCCACCATCATGGTCACTTTCTGATGCCTCCAGCTCACGCTCCAGTTGTCCCAAAGCAACAGATGGATTCTTGATGTTTGAGAGGGATGCAACAGCAATTAGAGTATGGTCTTCCTCTACTTGTCTCATATCAGTGGGCTTTTTCATGTCCTTGAAATAAACATGAGCCAAAGCTTCTTCTGCAGTGCAACGACGAGCAGGGTTGAATGCAAGCATTCGTAATAGGAGATCAATGGCTTCATCTTCTACAAAACCTATAAGGTTCTTAGCCAAATTTCCAGCCACCCTCTCCAAGAAGGAAGGCAACCCTCCCACGTGTAGATGCCATGGCATTTGACCTTTTATTCCTCTTCTGCTTCAAATCTTCTTGACATGGAAGGCGTTCTTGCTGTTGAAGAATTTGATGGCCTCGATGAAGCCCTGAAAGTGGCTTTCACCTTCTAGGAGGACATGCAGGTGAATCGGTAACTTCAGGTTGTAGGTGCACTCACTAACAGGTTTCCGTTCCTGGAAAGCCCGGCCCACGATGCAGCCAACAGCCCCACCATCCTGATTGGGATGACCTCGTGCACGCTTTGTCTTTTAGCATTCTTAGAAGAAGAAACCCCATACCCTCCTCCTTCATCACTTTCAATACCAATCCAAGAATCTGAAGCTTTCTCACGTTCTTCATTAGACCATATACTTTGTTCAGGATTGCATAAAGCATCTCCTTCGATCATGCCGGTCTGTGACGTGATTATCTAATCCCAGGAGAGTTGAATCTAACTCAGAGAAATGACCAGATTTTGCAGCCATGAATACAAACTTTTCCACTAAACCTCCTAATTCCACATATCGCATACATCTTGCCCAAGAGGGTGGCTCCTCTTTTGGCTGCCCAAGTCGCACTACTAAAGATTGAAGGCATCTGAATGGCTTTACCATAGAGTAGATTTTGTGCAGTCGTTCATCATAAGATGAGAAATTACCCGGGCAGACAATGGAGAGGGAGGATACTCGAACAGAGTATTGTAAAAAGGCCTCAATCAACAGAATCCCAGGTTGGATGTTGCTGCACAATTGCAGCTGTGGAGTCCTAGAACTCTGTGTGAGGCATCCCTTCTATTCCAAAACAAAAGATGAGCATTCCAACCCTACCTCGATAGGTCCGCCTTGGATTTTGTGTGTGCGCTAGTTCTTCCTATCCTCCTCTATATGACCTTGTAGAATGCAACATGTGCAAGATATTGCACGTCTTCATTACGAGCCAAGTCATCGTGGCCAATAAGCCATTGAAAGCCATGGATTCTGATGCAGACAAGGTCGTCCTTTTTCTCTACTTCTTGAGATCGGCTTCTTCCCCGGCTGCGCACCAAAAACATGGAGCCCCAAGAGGAACACCAAGGAAAAGGGAATTCTCTTGCAAGAAAATCTATCTTGTAACATCAACAAGCTTGTTTATTAAGTTTTATATGATCACAATGAAGAAAAGAACACCAGGCACAACAAATCTTCATGCAGCATCATGTAGGTCTCCCACGGATTTGATAGAATCAACCATATTCTTCAATATCTTCACAAAATCCATCAATGGAACAAAGAAAGCAAAGGAATACACCATCTTTGAATGAATATACATCACATAGTATTCATCTTCAATATCTTCATAGTCTTGTCTCTCAATCTCTCATATACAATCACTCTATTTTAGTAGAATTGACTATCTCTGACTCTCTCTCTCTCTCTCCATCAATAGTACATCATATCCTCACTATAGTCTCTCATAATCACTCACAATAATCCTTCTTAGGTCGTGGATACCCCTCCCAAGAGGTATGTCTGATATGAAGAGTCACCAGAGCCACTACAGTGTCCTTTCATAGCTCACTACTGTCACTTCACTCCAGTCTTTACTTGAGTCTTCAGCAACTACTTCTTTCACTTCTTTTAGCTCTTTTGCACTTGTATTCACCTCTTTCCAAGGCTAGAAAACTTTCCCAAGCTACACATACATTCTACATAACACATACAGAAGCATACAGAACATAGACAGTACAATTACAGAACAGCTACAGTACAGTTACAGTTCAGAGATAGAAGCTCTACAGAAGATCTACAGAAGGTCATCAAAACCACTTAACTCATACTTAAACCATCCCAAACTCTCAAAAACTATTCAATAAGCTTTCACAAGATCTCAATCTTCATCAATCATCAATCCATGCCTCATACAGAAGACAATCAGAACAAAACAGAAGCTATACAGAAGGTATATAGAACCAATCAGAACCTATCAGAACATATGAGAACCTCACATCTCTACTAATAAACATCATGAACTTCCAAAACATAATCAATATCATCCAAAACACTCTCAAACCACTTCCAAACCAATCAATCATCTCATAAAATCAACCATTCAGCTCTCAAAAACAACAAAAATCAGCCAAAAAACAAGTCATTTCAACACTCAACAGGGAGATCTTGAATTACTCTCTTTCCCTCTCTTAGTCATCATCGACATGAACTCCATGGAAGCTAAGCTCTTAAGTTCAAAATTAATCAAGATTAATCTAAAAGAGTTCTGAGGGGCCATTCGTAAGGCAACCATATAATTAGAAAATAGATCTCTCAGAAGACAAGAAATAATGAGCTTGCGGTTCATAATGATTGGGTAGACTTCTTCTTGGCTGAATTGCAAAGGACATGGCTTCCAAAAGCGTAATTGCCTTACCTCATTTAACAAAAATAAGTGATACAACATAAATATATCTACACTTTGGTTTATAATTTTTATAAAATATCTATAAACCTCATCTCTAATTGTGAATACTTGTTTGTATTTATGTATGCCTATTTTTATATTATAAAAATAGAAAACAATTAAAAATACTTTCAAATGGCATGGATAAATTTTTATAAAATATTTTATTAAATAATTATGAGATTTAATATATTTTTCATGAATTTTACACTACTAAAGTATTTTAAAAAATTTTAAAAAAATTTAAAAGATGTTTAACGTGCCTTGAAAATAAAAAATAATTATTTTAGATGAAAATTATAGTAATTATTAATAAAATCATATTTTTAACTTAAAAATTTAATATCTTTTATGGAAAGACTGAGAATATAGTTTTGAATGTTTTATGAAATTTTCTTGGGATTAAAGGAAAAGAAAATTAATTTGATGTTATTACTTTGAAACATTATTACTATAAAATATGGTGTTTCTGACTTCACACAAATTAAGAGTGTTCATAAAGTATTAAGTTATATCAAATGGGACAATGAAAATGTTTTTAAAGGAAAATTAGAGTTTATGGGTTTGTGGAATGTTAGTTGATTGTTTTGAATATTTGTTGATTAATAATAATAAAATGTATTTATTATATAGAGACAAAGAAGAAATAATTTAAATGGAATTTAAGTGGAGATGTATAGATAGATCCATTAGTTCTATACCTTGAAACCAATCTCTTTAAAGTCAAACACAAAACTTCCTGGATGAACTACCACTAGTATGACAAGAGAAATTTATAAGGAGCTACCCCTGAAAGATGGGGAAAAGCCATAGTTTTCCTAGGTTAGTATCCTAGTGTCCAGTATAGAGACATAGCCGTGAAGGTTAAAAATAGAAGTGAAGTGCAAGACTAAGTAGGTTTACTAAATTCTAGATATTTGCATGAGATTGGTTGGACTACTACGAGTGAGTGTCATAACTATCGTGGAAGGCTAGATAAATGATAAGAATTAGTTACCAATATCACCTATTTAGTGCAATAACTCGCAGGAGTTGGCTTGGCAACCCGATCAAAAGTGGCTCAACGGTCAGTTGATGTTGGCAATGGGTTAAATGGAAGTGTAGATAGTAAGCTTGTGACTAAAATTGGTCTTATGGATAGTAGTAAGGATAGAGAGAAGGCCATGTATAATGGGGATGTCCATCAACAAGTACATAAAGAAGAAGATGTCCATTTTATTCCAAGCAGTCATTATTCACGAATGCATTGAGCTTGCGCTACAATAGAGACAATTGTTAAAGTGAGAGAAAGAGAGACGTCTTGCATAGCTCTCTTGGATCATGGTTTCGAAATCAATGTTATGGTGCATTGTCGTACTGCTGCGTATCCGAGGTGTGGAATCCACCAAAAAGTTTGTGTGTGTGACATTTGTTACTTTGTACATACTTAGTCGTTGTGTTTGCATTTTGTTCTGCGTGGGCAGTATAGTGGAGAGGGGGTTGGAGCAAAAGGAACTCATCTGTAATGCTCTAGTTGGCATGTATGCCAAGTATGGAAACCTACCAGATAATTAATTATTCCCTCGGAATTTGCACATGAAACTGTCTCTTATTTGGGGGAGCTAGGATTGCTTCAATTCAAAGATTTAAATTCAGACAAGAGTCCGTTCCAATAAACCTATGCCAATCAGGTCAAAAGATGTGGAGAAATGCAATGAAAGTTACGTTTTCTAAAAGACCAAATGGCAAAAGCTGGCATACTTGCTGCACCTCGATCAGCAGCATGGAAAGACATGGATCTGGATGAATTGGAGGTGAAGTTGAGTGAACTCGAAACAGAGCTTCTGGAGATTAACTCCAATAGTGATAGATTGGTGCGCACCTATAGTGAACTTTTGGAATATCAACTGGTGCTACAAAACGCTGGCATGTATTTTTTCTCTTGCCCGTAGTAATGCAACTGCACAGTAGCGAGAGTTAGCAGAGTCCTCTTAATTTTCTAAGGATCTGTCTAAGAGGAATGCATTTTTCTTTGCAAGCACTGATCAAATACATCACATGGTCACCTTATGGAATGTGGAAGATTGGTATGTACTGTTTTTCATGTGATACTGATGGATGTGGTGGAAAAGTTTTGATCCGGGGGATAACTAACAGTCTGATTGGATATAGACAATATGACCATGAGGTGCATCTTGAAGCTTTCTGAAGGTTTGACCGCTGCTTTGGAAATGGGCTACCATAGTAGTTTCGTGAGCTCAGAACTGTCCTCTGGTTTTTGAAGCTCTCGTGTTGGAGGTTTACTTTTTGGTTTTGAAATGTAAAAAATGCTATGATAGTTTTGGAAAACCTTGGATTCACAAATCCAATCTGTATGAAAAGGTCCGCACTACGTTAAGCAAGAGTCAACAGTGTCAGCATTATGATGGATGTATAGCAAGGCTAGGATGCATAACTTGTTTAGTGGCCAAATCTAAGGCTACAGCCTTCGAGCAGATTCTATTTCGTGCAACATGTGGCAATCTATTTTTCAAACAAGCCCCACGTGGGAGTGGGAAATCTGCTGCTATTGTGAGGGGCCGCTTTTCTGTATGAAAAAGCGACATGTGATTCTCAGTGGGCGTCTACCGCAGAAAAGACAGAAAATTTTCGCTCCCAACTTACAAAAGAGGAAGGAATATACAGAGGGTGAGAGAGCCTGTTATTGATAAGGAAGACCATACAACTTGATACCAGATCTCATGTTTTGGGTTGCCACTTAATCCATCCCTTGGATTCTTTGCCCCTTCATTTGACCTGCTGCTCAGAAAGACAGGGGTTGCTACAATTGAACCTTTCAATTTTCTCGGATAACCATAGGAAAAAGGGGGAAGAAAAAGCAACACTAACAGGCAAGAGAGGGGGGGGGGGTCTATTCACCAAACGTTTCTGCAGTCGAATGATTGAACTAGCAGATGACATAGATGTTTCAGGTTATGTAAGTGCTGTTGGTCTTCTCAAACATCTTCTAAGACATCAATTACTTGGGGATGAGAACCTTGGTCGTTGAAGACTTGTATCTGAAATATATAGGATGGACCTTGAATGACAAGAATCCAGTTGTTCGAAAAACCTCTATTCTTGCCCTTCAAGATTTGTATGAAGTGGATGATAATGTACCTTCCTTGGGTCTGTTCTTGTAAAACATAAAGTCCGATGGAAGCGGCGGATGTTGATGGGAATGGGACCATATATTACATGGAGTTCATAACTGCTACAGTGCATATGAATAAGATGGATAAAGAAGAACTCTTGTTTTCTGCTTTTCAGTACTTCGATAAAGATGGGAGCGGTTACATCACTGTTGATGAACTAGAACAAGCCTTGGATAAACATAACATGGAAACCCTGCATCTATATATAGGCATTTGCAGCTGTTACCGGAATTCTTATAAGCTCCTTCTTACACATATTTGTCTCTAATTTCGACAAGCATGGATTCTGTTATACTAGCAGGTACCCTGCACTCGTGAAAAGATCACAGGCAGCAAATAATGCAATATCAACTTCTGGAATCAAGCAGGAAACTCTGCATCTGTGTAAAGGTACCCCTTGTGAACGGCTCTTGTTTTACAATGGGCTGAATCAACAATCTCTTTGACCGACTCTCTAGATCTATGGTTAGAGACTGTACAGACTAAGCAAGACAACTGTAGTAAGCATCTTGTTTTCCACAAGCTGGATTCAAGTCATTTGTACTTCCTACCATTACAGACATTTGCACATGAAGCCAAGATGCCAAATGTGAAAGAGAAAGTGCAGCTTGAGTGTCAACCCAGGAGGGATGGATTTCGGATCCTGTTGATGTTGCATGAGCTCTGTTTTGAGCTCTTTTGGAGTGGAAGAGCTTGAGTTGCTTTTTCAAAAAGTTCAGAATGTTGTTGTTGGCAAAGAAGAGGAAGGAACTGATTTTCAAATGTAGAAAAGAGAACCTCACAAGAGCTTTCATCTTTGTTTGATCGCATGCATCGGCTTCAAGCAACACTTGATATTATTCACCAATGGAAGGAGGTTGTTAACTATTGGAAAGATATTGTTACTTAGCATCATTTTCTCGTCTTGCTTATTCGCTTGATTGATCTTCTATCTTGGAATTTCTCAAGGACCTCTGTGGTCGCGACTTTGCTTTCAAAAACCCTTCGACATCTTTGGTGAACCCGACGTGAAAGCGTCGCATTTAAATTCCATGATGGGAGATACTTCAGCATCAATTTCAGCCCGTTCTACGATTCCTTCTTTGTCCTCTACTTCAGCTTCATTATCGACTTCTACTTCAAGTACTTCTACGAATGATTTAAAGCAGATTTTGCAGAATATGTTTATGTATATGCAGCTTCAAAATCAGCAGACACAATTGTATATGCAGCAGCAGCAACAGTTACATCAACAACAGTTGTCTCAGCAAAGGCAACTATATTCGGAGCAAGAGAATGCAATCAGCGCAACTAAGGAAATTGAAGCAACTGAAAATGAAAAAAAGCTACTTGATGGCCATAATGTATCGGCTTATTTGAAGACGTATGAGATTAAGATGGGATTTTTTGGAGTACCAATAGGACTTATGAGTAAATATTTTCTTTGCCTTGTCACACCCGCCTTGATGGTAAAAGTGAGTGATCTTTTCCTTGAAAATTCACATTGGAAAGATTTTAAGAAGGCCCTAAAAGAGGAGTATTTTCTTGAGGACTTTGGGATGGCTACACGGTGGTCATTCCGAGAGTGGGTCTACATGCCAAACAAAGGTCTAGCTGCTTTAGAATTGATATGAGAATTTGAAGAGAGGTATACTCAGCTTCATGCCATTGAACAAAGAGCATTGGATATTGAGAAAGTTGAGCTTTTCTTGCAAGCTGCAGATCCTGCTCTTCAGGAAGAATTAGGAGAGCTTCTTGAGGATCGCACGAAGCCTATGGGTCTTAAAACAGATTGGCAAGATGCCCAAGATGTGGTTTCGACTTTGACCAAGAGGCGGATATGGAAGAGCCGCCTATAGAATGGATCCATGACACCAACGGCGTCTTCTGCTCCTATGTCTGCTTCTACCCCTGTCATTTCTTCTCTTCCTCAGCCAGTTACATGGCCTATGACAGTGCCTACTGTTTCTAATCCTCCTGTTCCAAGATGCCGGCTCCTTCTGCTCCAAAATCATCCGCTCCTTTGGTTCCTTCCTCTCTTGATGACATAATCAAAGGCATAACGGATTTGACACTGGAGTCAGTTAAAGCAGAATTGGTGGGTTAATTGAAAGAGTAGTTTGCCTCGACCACGCCTACTATTTCTTCTAGTGCACCTAGGAGAGATCGAAGATGTATTTGGTGTGATAGTACGGACCATCAGCATTGCAGGGATTGCGAATCTTTTCGAGATGCAAGGAGGAAGAATTTGGTATTTTGGGGACAAGATGGCAAGATCTGGTTGACTGAAACAGGAGCTCCGCTTGCTACCAATTTTGGGAAAGGCGGAATGAAGAAATTAGTAGATGACATGGCTACGCGTACTTCTTATGTGGCAGCTAGAGGAGATGCTTCTACATATGGAGTCCAGATTGAGAAAGGTTCAGAGAGTCAGTCAACATTATGGACCTATGCTTTAGAGACAGCAAACAGGGGCAAAATTCAGTAGACTGTTTTGACTAGTGCAGGTTCTAGCATCAGATCTGAGACAGGTTGGGATTCGCCTATTGACAAGTACACTATTTATGCCTACTTGGCTAAGTCTCAGGGAGTAGATGTACTTGTTGAGGAGAAGCCTAAGAGAGATGAAGAGAATCCAAATGCAGCTAAAAAGACTAGAGGGGGTGAGTTTGTTACTCCACCTACTGTAGGGCCGTCTTTGAGACCAGGGCCAGAACAACAAATGGAAGATGCTCAAAAGAAAGAAAAGAGGCAAGAACCTAGACAGAGAAAGCAGCCAGGATTAAGATTAATGTCTGATATTGAGACATCTACGGACATGAAGAAAATCTTTAATGACAAGATACTTGGCAGTGAGGTGACTTTTACTATTTTTGAGGTTTTAGGTATCTCGAAAAGAGAGTTTCAAGATCAATTCCAAGAAGTCCTGAAGAGGAAAAGACATACATTGCCTACTACTGATACATAGGAAGTTTTGATTGGGGAGTTGGATGAGGATGAGGATGAGGTTATGGTCGAGAATGCTTTTGTTTTTCCGCAGACAAAGAAGAGAGTTCAACCTATGCATTATGCTGAAACTGATGAGCCTATCTTGGTACCGCGTAGTCATTTTTCGCGGAGTCATTGGGCTAGGGAAACTATGGAAACAATGGTAAAAATTGGAGAGAAACAGGTGCCTTATGTTGCTTTGGTGGATCATGGTTCAGAGATTAATCTCATAGTTCGTGGAGTTTATGAAAGTAATAGATGGCCTATGGATGCAGAGCAAGGGTGGCGTATGAGAGCCGCCAACAACATTGCAGGTGATTTGTATGCTGCCTGTCCCAGTGTCAGGATTTCTATTGGAGATGTAGAGGAGGATTTCAATTTCTTTATGTAGGATTCATGCTCTTACCCCATAATCCTAGGATAGCCATTCATCACAGAGATGCGCATGGAGATGAAAGTAATGAATGATGGATCTGCTTATGCACGGATTCGTAGTAAAGATGGTATGAGAGCAGTCCAGTTTATGACGGTGTGTGTAAACCATGCTAGAAACAGGGATACTCTTTGAGATGCACCTTTGCCCACTATGAGGGATTCGAGTTTTCATTAGGTACCGCTATTTCGTGAGACGACGATGGTACAGAGCAGAGGAGATTGGAGTTCTCGCCTCCTAGCAGCAATGTTTTCTCCTCCAATTTTGTTGGAATTTCAGCAAACAGTTCGATGAGTTATCAGAAGATTTCTAAGTTTCCTAGAGCTGCTAGACAGTACATATGCAGGAAGGAGAAAGATTTGAAAAATGTAGGTATTTTAGAGGATGATGAGCATATAGATGGGATGTATGATAGTATGGTTTGTGCAGATACGATGATAGAGATGGAAAATATGCTGAAAACTGATATGTAGAGTTGTCTCAGTAATGTATCAGTGCAGTCCCTGGACATGTTTCATGAAATTGCAAATTTTGTGTCACAGATAGAGTCAGAGGCTGAGGTGACTCAGCAAAAAGAGTTGAGTGCTGAAGAAATTCAGCAAACAGAGTTTCACACTGATTATGATCAGCCTACAAAGACACAGAGGGCTGAAAACTTTCAACCAACAGAGTTTACTGTTGAAATATTTCAGCATCCAGAGTTTAGGGCTGTTCCTATGCAATCCATAGAGCAGAGGGCTGAGGATATTCAGGCACCAAAGGGCAGAATTGCTGATTTACAGCAAGATTTGAGTAATGCAGAGGATCATAATGAAGCCAGGGTTGACATGAAATACAAGACTGTGGATAAGAAGGTGAAGCCGGTAGTAGCTGGACCGCTTCCACCTGATAGTGATCAGCAAATAGAGAGGGCTGCCAAAGCAGCCAATTTTGAGGAATCCAGAGCATATAGGCCATAAATTTTTAGCCGAGACTCTTGCTAAATTAAAAATTGGAAATGGTGAATTCTTGCTACCCTTGGAGAAGCAATGCTTTCAGGATATGCTTGAGCGACATGGAAGGGGGTTTGCTTTCTTTTTGCATGAGATTGGATGTGTGAATCTAGATATTGTTGCCCCTATGGTGATCTTTACTATTCCTCATATTCCATGGAACCTCTGACCTATTCCAGTGCCCAAGGCACACCTCCCAAAGCTAGTTGACTTGTTGAATGAGAAAATCAGGATGGGAATCCTAGAGCCATCATCTACACCATACTCAAATTGGTGGTTTACGATTCCAAAGAAGAATGGTACTCTCCGATTTATACAGGACATGCAGCCAGTAAACAGAGTTACTATCAGGAATGTTGGTATAGGTCCAGTTGTGGATGAGTTTGTAGAAGGATTTGCTAGACGTGCCATCTATTCTTTAGGTGACTTGTATTTGGGATATGATCAGTTTCAGCTAGCCTTGGAAAGCAGGGACATAACCACTACGAGAACTCCTATTGGGCTTGTCAGGATGTGTACCTTGCCTCAAGGTGCCACTAATTCTGTTGCGCATATTATGAATGCCATGCATAAGGTCCTTCGTGAGTATATACCTCAGCTTACCATGCCTTTCTTGGATGATGTGCCCATTAAAGGGTGTACAGAAGAAGAGAAGAATGAGAGTCTAAATGAGCAGGGATGCAAATACTTTGTGGCTGATCATATTGTAGCTTGTGAAAGGATTTTGGCCAGGTTAGAAGAAGTGAACTTGACACTATCAGGGCAAAAATCTATTTTTGGAGTAAATGAGGTTGTCATTGTTGGACACATGTGTGGATATTATGGCAGGAAACCTTCACCTGAGAAGGTGGATGCTATAGGAAAGATTACGGAGTATTGTTCTACCACTTCAGAGGTACGGAGATTCATTGGAGGATGCGTGTTTTACATGATTTGGATACCCCATTTTACACACATAGCAGATTGTTTATATCAGCTACTTCAAAAAGGGTAGAAATTTTTTTGGGATGAGAGCCACACTAGAGCCATGCGAAAATTGAAAAAGTTATTGCAGATTGCTCCTACTCTCAGGAAAGCGGATTATAATTGCGGAAGGCCTATTGTATTGATAGTTGACACTAGTCCAATTGGTATAGGTTGGGATGTGGGTCAAGATGATGCAGATGGAAACAGGTACACTATTCGGTTTGGGACGAAAGTCCTAAATGAGAGATAGAGGAGGTATCCGCAAATTAAGAGGGAATTACTGGGAATTTTTACGGCTCTCAAATGTGACAAGGAGTACTTTATTGGAGCCCCAGTTGTGGTAGAGACAGATTGCTTGCCATTGATAGGTATGATTATGAGTTGCTCTACTCTGGATATAGCTATGTTGAGATGGATTGCATACATCAAGTCACTAAATCCAGAATTTAAACACATAGCAGAGGGAAGGATAATCCAGAGGCGGATATGCTATCTAGAGCCAGATATGATGATGAGGAGACACTACTTACAGAAGAGGATGATGCAGAAATTTCAGCCGCGCTATGGTTGATCATGTTTGCCATGTCTATGATATAGAGATGAATGGACAGATGAAGAGTTCAAGAAGATCAGAAGAAAAGCCTATGGTTATTTTCTCAAGGATGGATTTCTTTGGAAGCACCCAAAGAAAAGAGGTGGATTTCCCTTGCGGGTTATCTTCAATAAAGAGACCCAGTTACAGGTGATGAGAGAGTTTCATGAGAGTCCTTGGGCTGGTCATAGAGGAGTGTGGGATACTTATGAGAAAATCAAGGAAAAATATTGGTGGAAAGGCATGTACAGAGATGTTTCTCGCTTTTTAGAGACTTGCAGAGATTGTCAGATGTATTTCGTAGTGCCTCATCGAGATGAGCTTCATCCAACCTATCCGCTATGCATTCATTATAAGTGGGTAGTTGACTTGGTTACTATGCCTATGGGTCTATAGCAGATGAGATATATTGTTTTGGCTAGAGAGGATCTTACCAATCATGTTGAGGGTAGACCTTTGAGAACGAAGACCACTAGTGCAGTGTGTAAGTTCTTATTGGAAGAAATTTTCTACAGGTATGGTTGTGTGGGTAAGATCATTGCAGATTGCGGTGAATTGGATGCAGATGAAGCTAGGGAGTTTTTCTCTCAACTAGGAATCAAGTTGGCTCTAACCATAGCATACAATCCAGAGGGAAATGGAAAGAGTGAAAGAGGGCATCTGCCGATAGTGAAAGCATTAGCCAAAGCATGTAGAGGATGGATTGGAGAATGACCAAGACTTCTACCATTTGCTTTGTGGGTTGTTCGTACGACTCACAGTGTTACCACAGGATATATGCCTATAGAGTTGATGCATGGTCCGAAACCGGTTATGCCGACTGAGACTTGTGCTTTGACTTCGTCAGTTTTACCTTGGCAAGAGGATTTGATGAGAGAGGAGCTCTTAGCTCTTCGAATCCGAAAATTGGAGAGAAGACCAGAGGATATTTAGCTAGCTATTGACAGGTTGAAGGTTGCTATACTTAGAAATAAGGACAGGTTTGACAGCAGGCATCGCTTGTAGCCTAGAGCAATAGAAGAGGGAGACTGGGTATTAGTCTTTGATAGCAGCCTTGAAAATCAGCATATTGCACTTCGGAAGATGGTGAAAAGATGGTTTGGGCCATACATAGTCAGACATGTCTTTGACAATGCAACATATGAGCTGACAGAATTGGATGGGATAGTGCTTAGAGTGCCCATTGTAGGAAAAAGAATCAAGATTTTCAAGAAAAGAGATGATGAGGATTATGCATTGGAAGAATTTGCAAGAGAAGAGCAATGAGAAGAAACTCCAATAGAAGAGACAGATGATATGACAGAGAACCTTGGTGATATATTAGAAATAGACAATGAAGAGATTGATCTGTACGTGGATCTTGACAATAATGATCATGGCTAGTTGGCCCATCCGGAGGATGCGCAGGATCAGAGGGGGTGGATGTCATACTGCTGCGTATCCAAGGTGTGGAATCCACCAAAAAGTTTGTGTGTGTGACATTTGTTACTTTGTACATACTTAGTCATTGTGTTTGCATTTTGTTCTGCGTGGGCAGTATAGTGGAGAGGGGGTTGGAGCAAAAGGAACTTAACTGTAATGCTCTAGTTGGCATGTATGCCAAGTATGGAAACCTACCAGATAATTAATTATTCCCTCTGAATCTTCACATGAAATTGTCTCTTATTTGGGGGAGCTAGGCTTGCTTCAATTCAAAGATTTAAATTTAGACAAGAGTCCGTTCCAATGAACCTATGCCAATCAGATCAAAAGATGTGGAGAAATGCAACGAAAGTTACGTTTTTTGAAAGACCAAATGGAAAAAGCTCGCATACCTGCTGCACCTTGATCAGCAGCACGGAAAGACATGGATATGGATGAATTGAAGGTGAAGTTGAGTGAACTCGAAACATAGCTTCTGGAGATTAACTCCAACAGTGACAGATTGGTGTGCACCTACAGTGAACTTTTGGAATATCAACTGGTGCTACAAAAGGCTAGCATGTTTTTTTTTCTCTTGCCCGTAGTAATGCAACTCCACAGCAACGAGAGTTAGCAGAGTCCTCTTAATTTTCTAAGGATCTGTCTAAGAGGAATGCATTTTTCTTTGCAAGCACTGATCAAATAAATCACATGGTCACCTTATGGAATGTGGAAGATTGGTATGTACTATTTTTCATGTGATACTGATGGATGTGGTGGAAAAGTTTTGATCTAGGGGATAAGTTACAGTCTAATTGATATAGACAGTATGACCATGAGGTGCATCTTAAAGCTTTCTGAAGGTTTGACAGCTGCTTTGGAAATGGGCTACCATAGTAGTTTCGTGAGCTCAGAACTCTCCTCTGGTTTTTGAAGCTCTCGTGTTGGAGGTTTACTTTTTGGTTTTGAAATGTAAAAAATGCTATGATAGTTTTGGAAAACCTTGGATTCACAAATCCAATCTATATGAAAAGGTCCACACTATGTTAAGCAAGAGTCAACAGTGTCAGCATCAGGATGGATGTATAGCAAGGCTAGGATGCATAACTTGTTTAGTGGCCAAATCTAAGGCTGTAGTCTTCGAGCGGATTTTATTTCGTGCAACATGTGGCAATCTATTTTTCAAACAAGCCTCATGTGGGAGTGGGAAATCTGCTGCTATTGTGAGGGGCCGCTTTTCTATATGAAAAAGCAGCGTGTGATTCTCAGCGGGTGTCTACCGCAGAAAAGATAGAAAATTTTTGCTCCCAACTTACAAAAGAGGAAGGAATATACAGAGGGTGAGAGAGCCTGTTATTGATAAGGAAGACCATACAACTTGATACCAGATCTCATGTTTTGGGTTGCCACTTAATCCATCCCTTGGATTCTTTGCCCCTTCGTTTGACCTACTGATCAGAAGGACAGGGGTTGCTGCAATTGAACCTTTCAATTTTCTCGGATAACCACAGGAAAAAGGGGGATTAAAAAGCAACACAAACAGGCAAGAGAGGGGCGGTCTGTTCACCGAACGTTTCTGGAGTCGAATGATTGAACTAGCAGATGACATAGATGTTTCAGGTTATGTAAGTGCTATTGGTCTTCTCAAACATCTTCTAAGACATCAATTACTTGGGGATGAGGACCTTGGTCCGTTGAAGACTTGTATCTGAGATATATAGGATGGACCTTGAATGATAAGAATCCAGCTGTTCGAAAAACCTCTATTCGTGCCCTTCAAGATTTGTATGAAGTGGATGATAATGTACCTTCCTTGGGTCTGTTCTTGCAAAACATGAAGTCGATGGAAGCGGTGGATGTTGATGGGAATGTGACCATAGATTACATGGAGTTCATCACTACTACAGTGCATATGAACAAGATGGATAAAGAAGAACTCTTGTTTTCTGCTTTTCAGTACTTCGATAAAGATGGGAGTGGTTACATCACTATTGATGAACTAGAACAAGCCTTGGATAAACATAACATGGGGACCCTGCATCTGTATACAGGCATTTGCAGTTGTTACCAGAATTCTTATAAGCTCCTTGTTACACATATTTGTCTCTAATTTTGACAAGCATGGATTTTGTTATACTAGTAGGTACCCTGTACTCGTGAAAAGATCACCGGTAGCAAATAATGCAGTATCAACTTCTGGAATCAAGCAGGGAACTCTCCATCTGTGAAAAGGTACCCCTTGTGAACGGCTCTTGTTTTACAATGGGCTGAATCAACAATCTCTTTGACCAACTCTCTAGATCTATGGTTAGAGACTGTACAAACTAAGCATGACAACTGCAATAAGCATCTTGTTTTCCACAAGCTAGATTCAAGTCATCTGTACTTCCTCCCATTGCAAACATTTGCACATGAAGCCAAGACACCAAATGTGAAAGAGAAAGTGCAGCTTGAGTGTGCAACCCAGGAGGGATGGATTTCGGATCTTGCTGATGTTGCATGAGCTCTGTTTTGAGCTCTTTTGGAGTGGAAGAGCTTGAGTTGTTTTTTCAGAAAGTTCAGAATGTTGCTGTTGCTAAAGAAGAGGAAGGAACTAATTTTCAAATGCAAAAAAGAGAACCTTACAAGAGCTTTCATCTTTGTCTGATCGCATGCATTGGCTTCAGGCAACACTTGATATTATTCACCAGTGGAAGGAGGCTTTTAACTCTTGGAAAGATATTGTTACTTAGCATCATTTTCTCGTCTTGCTTATTCGCTTGATTGACCTTGTATCTTGGAATTTCTCAAGGACCTCTGTGGGGTCGCGACTTTGCTTTCGAAAACCCTTCAATAGCGTAGCTTGTATGAGAATGGAGGTTGGCCGATTGATGTAGATCTAGGATGGTGTATGTGGGCAACAAACAATTCATTAGGGAATATTTATGCGGCTTGTCCAAATGTACTCGTGACTATTGGAGATTTTAGAGATGAAAATGAATTTTTTGTGCAAGATTCATGTAGTTATCCGGTGATTTTGGGGTAACCCTATATTTTGGAATCAAGGCTAGAAACAAAAGCCTTGGATGATGGTTCTTCATATGCTTGGGTTTAGAGCAAAGATAATACAAATGCGGTACAGTTTCTCCCAATTTGTGCGAATCATCCCCGCAATTGGGATATGTTGTAGGATAATACCATGCCACCTAATGCATGAGAGTTTAAGGGTTTTTAGACAGCACTACTATAAGTGGAGGCTATGGTAGTGCCTCTAGGAAGATAATTATGCCTCCAAGAAAAGGGAAAATTGTGTTTGTGTCTGGATTGTAGGAATGGACATCATGTAATCTTGGTAGTTTTAAGAATATTTCAGCCATGTGTAGGGCTAAAAAGAAATATGTGGGATGGGCTGAAAAAGAGCTGAAGGCATATGGTCTTATGGCTATAAATGAAGGTGTTTCAAGATTTTTTTAAGGGCTGGTTGATGTTGATACAAGGATTGAAATTTCTACGACAATTAATGCTGAAAATAGGGTAGAAAAAGATTTATATTGACACTTTGGAAATTTATGAAGTCATTCAAGAGTTTGTTGGAGCATGAATGTTATGGGATGCAAAACAGGTTGAAGAAAGGGTGGATACAAAGTACAAGATAGTTGCAAAGAAGGTTAAGCCTATGGCTTTGCCTTTACCACCTGAAATCAATGGGTTGGCTAAAAAAGTGACTCAACAGCCTAGTTTACAGGATCCACATGGAGTATGACATAAATTTACAGCTGAATCTTTACAAGAGCTGAAATTTGGTGATACAAGCTTCCTTTTGCCTACAGAAAGATCTTGTTTCTTGCAGATGTTGGTAAGGCATGGAAAAGCCTTTGCATTTCAGCTAGATGAAATTAGATGTGTTGATCCAACCATAGTTGCACCAATGGTGATCTTTACAGTACCTCATGTGCCATGTAATTTGAAGCCTATTCTAGTACCTTGGGCATATTTGCCTAAGCTACTAGAGGTTTTGAATGAGAAGATCAAGATGCGGATATTGGAGCCCTCTTCAGCTCCATATTCAAATCGATGGTTTACTATTCCAAAGAAGAATGGTGCTTTGAGGTTTATACAGAATCTACAACCTGTTAATAAAGTCACCATAAGGAATGTTGGATTAGGCCCAATAGTGGATGAATTTGAAGAAGCATCTGCATGCAAGGCCATTTACTCTATGGGAGATTTATATTTAGGATATGATCAATTTCAGCTTGCATTAGAAAGCTCGGTTATCACTACCATGAAGACGTCGCTTGGATTGGTTAGGATGTGTACGCTTCCACATGGAGCAACCAATTCAGTGGCACATATGATGAATGCTATGCATAAAATTTTTAGGGAATATGTCCCTTAGTTGACCTTACACTTTCTTGATGATGTCCCAAATAAAAGGGTGTGGTATCCATGAGAAAAATGAAGAGCTAAATGAGTAGGGATGTAGAAGGTTTGTGGTTGATCATATTGCTGATTGTGACATGGTTTTGAGCCATCTTGAAGAAGTGCATTTGACTCTGTCAGCAGAAAAGTCCATTTTTGGAATGGAGGAAGTATTAGTTGTTGAGAACATGTGTGGACCATACGGGAGAAAGCCCTCAATCACCAATAAAGATTGATGCCATAAGCAGGATGCGGGAGACATGTTCGAATGCATTCAAGGTAAGAAGATTTTTGGGTGCAAGTGTCTTTTACTTGATATGGATTCCACATTTTGCTCATGTGACTAAAAGTTTATATTAGCTCTTGAGAAAAGGGAAAATGTTTTGGTGGGGTAAACATCATATGAAGGTTGTTCAAAAGTTAAAGAGCTTATTGATTTTAGTCCCAACACTAAAGAGAGAAAATTTTGAGAATGGGCAGCCTATTATTCTCACCGTGGATACAAGCCCAATTGGCATTGGTTGGGTAGTGGGTCATCAGGATGATGTTGATAGGAATAGGTATGTAATTCGGTTTGGAGAAAAGGTTCTCAATGAATGGAAATGACGGTATTCTCAAGTCAAAAGAGAGCTTTGGGGTGTAGTGACATCCCTTAAGTGTGATAATGAGTATTTTATGGGAGCTCATGTAGTGATAGATAATGATTATCTACCTCTATTGGGCATAATAGTAAATTTCTCAACTCTCAATATTGCCATGTTACGGTGGATTGTATATATAAAGTCACTTAACCCTCATTTTTAGCATATTGTAGGTAGAGAGAACCCCATGGTTAACATGCTTTCACAAGAAAGGTTTAAAGATGAAGAGGAGCTGATGGAAGATGAAGAGGACAATGTGATAGATGCTAAAAATGATTTTATGATAGTAGGGAATGAGTATGCAACCGCTGTTACTACAGGTACAACTGTTGTAATAGGGATTTCAAAAGTAAGAAAATAACTTACAACCATGGAGAAGAGATAGACAATAGCGAGAAAGCATCATTAGTGTGATGCTTCAGTGAGAACATAATTTTTAGAAGAGTTATATGAGGATGATTGGCTAAAAATAGGCCAATATCTCAACCTCATGACAAAGAAGCCTGAGACTTGG
Source organism: Lygodium microphyllum (assembly GCF_053477565.2). Classification (NCBI taxonomy): domain Eukaryota; kingdom Viridiplantae; phylum Streptophyta; class Polypodiopsida; order Schizaeales; family Lygodiaceae; genus Lygodium; species Lygodium microphyllum. Next base: position 73,186,580 of record NC_141147.1, on the reverse strand, counting down.
TCTGAAGTTGAATTCAAAAGGATTAAAAGAAAATCTTATGGGTTTTTCTTGAAAGATGGATAATTATGGAAGCATGGAAAGAAAAATAGAGGAGCTCTAATACATGTATTGGGAGATAGGGGTTCTCAACAACGGGTGATGAAGAAGTTTCATGAAAGCTTATGGGCTAGACATAGAGGAGTTTGAGGCACATTTGCCAAGATCAAAGAGAATTATTTGTGGCAAAATATGTATAAAGATGTGGAGCATTATGTGAAATCATGTAGTGTCTATCAGATGTATTCCATGATAAAGCATAGAAATGGGTTGCAACCGACCTATCCATTGTCTATGCATTGCAAATGGGTAGTTGATTTGGTTACCATGCCTACATCTTTATGGAATATGAGATATCTTGTGCTTGCATAAGAAGACTTGAAAAATCAAGTGGAAGGTTGAGCTCTTAGTACAAAGACTACTCAAGTAGTTTGTAGGTTCTTATTGGAAGAAGTCTTTTGCAAGTATGATTGTTGGTAAAGTGGTTTATGGATAGAGGAAAATTGGATGTGAATGAGGCTCATGACTTCTTTTCATGATTGGGTATCAAGATAGCTTTAACTTTAGCCTACAATCTTGAAGAAAATGGCAAAAGTGAAAGAGGTCATCAGCCTATCATTAAGGCATTAGCCAAATCATGCAAGGGCAGGATGAAAGAATGTCCAAGGATGTTACCCTTTTCTTTATGGGCTAATAGGACCACTCATAGTGCACTTATAGGGTATATGGCTACTAAATTAATGAATGGACAACAACCAATCATGCCTATTGAGGAGGAGACTATTACTACTTGGAGTGTTCTACCATAGGAAGAGGGTTTGAATAGAGAAGAGTTGCGGGTCCTACCCATTAAACACTTAGAAACAAGACCTAAGGACATTGAGGTAGCCATGAAAAAGCTGAAGACTAGAAGGATCAAGATTAAGAAGAGATTTGATAAGTGACACAGGCTTGGACCATGAGAGCTATACAGGAAGGGGACTGGGTGCTAGTTTATGATAATAACTTGGAAAATTAACATAGGGTCAGTCAGAAGATGGCAAAGTGGTGGTTTGGTCCATATGTGGTAGAGTTTGTTTTTTATAATGCTACCTATGCATTAAATGGGATGGATGGGACAACTCTAAGGATTCTAGTGTGTGGCTAGAAAATGTATCAAGCTCTTTAAACATAGGGAGTCTTCAGCATATGAGTTGAAGGAGGTGGATATTGAGCATGAACATGAGAATATGGAATAAGAAGAGTTAGAAGATGAAGATATTGACATGGCAGAGAATGCTTCTTTTGACACTGCAGATCCATAAGACTTTGGAACATGCCGAAGGATGTGCAAGCTAAGAGGGGGTGGATGTTGTGCCGCTATCCGAACATAGTGTGAAAAACTCTAGAGTGCATCGTTATTCGGCTTTCTTAATGATCTAGAGAGTCCATGCCACATTAGTCCTTAGTGTGCATGTCCGTAGTATAGATGGTTCAAAAATACTATATTTTTGGACAAAGTTAACCTATTTTTTATATTTTAGATATTATTCCTTATAAATATCCAAAAGCTATAGACAACTTCTAGAGCATTGTAACATTTTTTTTAAAAAAAGTGGCTTTCAACCATTTTTTGGGGATTTTATGCAAAAAGAAGGATTGGTGAAATCATGTGACGCGTGATCATAATTTACAGGCAGCAAAACAACACTCCAAATTGGGAGAAGGAGTGATCTAGGACAATTCTAACCAAGTGTCTTGGTATTTTACCCCCCGTTTGGAGCCAACGGAAGCATCAAATTAGTTGTTTGAGCAGTAGAGAGGAAGCTATTGCTTTATGCATGATTTTGGTCTACAAGATATTTATCTTCTCAAGATGCAGAAATAAACAGTCAGGCTTCACCTCTATGAGTATTCTTCTACATCTTCTATTTCTTTGAACCCTTCTCTTTCATCTACTGCTCTCCTTGAATCTCCCTTCACTCTACTCTCTCTTACCTCTGTGGTAGACTTTTGACCCCAAATGCTCCGACAACGTTGCCAAGAACCTGGCACATTGCATAACCCAAAAGCCATAACATGATATGGAAAGGTTTTGAATATAGTAATAAATGTCATTTTCAACTTATCTTCCTCTGCAATAGCCATTTTTTATATCCAATAAAGCCATCCATGAATGAATAAATATCTCTACCTGCCAAAACCAATCTAGAATATGGTCTATAAATGGTAGCAGATAGTAGTCTTTGACCATCTACTTATTCGACTTCTTGAAATCTATGCAAAGTCAAATTTGATTATTCCTTTTTTTCTAATAACTGCCAGTGAACACCACTCTCTCTGTTGTACATGAAATATTAGCCAGTCTTATGCAATTTTTGCAACTCCTCAAATAGCCCGTCCCTTAGTTCAAAAGGCATACCCCTCATTTTTTATCACACAAGGTGGCTACCTTCCTTCAAAGGAATGGTATACATAGCTAAACTGGGAGGAATGCCCCTCAGCTCATCATAGCTCTAGGCGAAGATATCACGGAATTCTTAAATCAAGGACACATAGTCCTTCATTTCTTCCAGAATGAGCATGGCCATAGATCATCCAACCTATGGAGGTCCAACTTGATCACATCCACGTCTTTTATTCTATCTTTAGCTTTTCCATCAGCTCATTTAGAGTCACCTAGTAGACATCCTCTATAGTAGACCCCTCTTTTGATTCATCACTTGATGAAGACCCACTACCAGATAGATCCTCTAATATGTCTAATTCAGATGATAATAAAGGTACTCTCTCACTTTGAGGAGACTCAGGATATGCATCCATTATCACTCGTTAGAGACCTATACCAAAAATCAAGTGACCAATGGGTATATCAACTTGATAGTCGGATTGCATAATCCATGGCCTTCTTAACAATACTTGATACCTTAGCCGCCTTGCAAATTTGATAACCCTAAAGTCCACAATGCATTCCACATTGGCAACAGTCACATGGACTTGGTAATGCAACCTTCAAATTTCCTTAAACTATCATCATCCATTCGAAGAATAGTGGGGGCATCCTTTTGGATTTCTAGTCCTAATCCTTCCATTAAATTTGAACTCATAATATTAACGAAAGATCCCATGTCCACAATGGCATGTTTGACTACTATGCTGTCAATATATGCTACTACCCTTGGGCAATGATTTTTAGCATGTTCAAAATAATCATTTTCCACTTAAGCTATTCCCAAGGGATCAACAATATACTGAGTGCGAAGAATGTTCTTGAACTCTTTATGCAATCATGGAGATAACTTGATCAACTACAAGAGATTCACGTCAGGCTTTATGTCACAAAGAGAACTTGCTAAATCAAATTCATAATAGTTAGCAGTAGTTCTCTTCTCCTACCAAACCATTCTTTCTCTTGGTCTTTGAATAGGCTTTGGTGCCTCTTTCTTGGCTTTTACCTTCTTCTTTGGTAGCACTTTATTGGGGTCTATTTTTCAATCAACCACTTTTAGAGGACCGGCTTCCACATCATGGTTAAGAACTTGTGTCCCCTTATCATCCTATTTAGGATTTATCTCAACAAGTTTTACATTATCCCTATCACCTCTTGTGATAGCTCATAGATTGGAAGCCTCAATGGCATTAACATACACAACTTTGATAAGATTGACTTCACTACCACTGGATAACTCCTTGATATGGCAGCTTTTCCTCTTTGCAGTATTTGTGTTAGTTCTTCATCTTGCTAAAAATTATTCCCTTTTGCTCGATGGCTTATCGAACTTGGCTACTTACTCCCTTGCTAAAGAGAGCTAATCTTACTCCAGTAGCAGGTATTGGCTAAATGGTTGAACTTCCACATATATCATACTTGACATTAGGGCATTTTTCTTGGAAAGTGTTGACCGCCACACCACTTACACAACTGAATCTTGATAGGCCACCCTCTTCCCAGCATTGACTTCCTATCAAGTTCTGTTGCAACTTTGGGATATTAATATTTACAGTTATTTGTCTGTATTGTTCCATTATCATATTAGTATAATGCTTCACCATGTCCTTGTTGACTTTTCCAGGAACATTTGACACACTAAACTCATAATTGTGATTATCCACTTCTTGCTCAATTGGTCTAACCAATTGATTAGGGATTGGTTGCTACTGATTGAGTGGAATAATATTAGGGTTTTTCATTTGGCTTCCATTATTTAATGGAGCCATTTGACTGGCTGTCAGCATAAATTAGTGGGAGCTGATAATATCTGCACACTTTTCATTATGCTTCCTCTCTCATTCAAATTGGTCATGGTATTCCTTGACTTCCATTGGTCGATTCTAGATTAGTTTCAAGTCATAAACTCAAAATCGAGTTTGCCCTAGGGTCATAGGTTGCTTGCAATTGCTACTCTACCTCTTTACTCGTGTAATAAACGTATCAATGTCAGCAAGAGCAATACTGCTCAATTGCACCTGGATATTAAAGTCTAGCCCGCACCAAAATTATTATAGTTGAGCAACAGCTGGAATGGGAATATAAGTTTGCAATTTATGAAACACTTCCTTCAATTTCTTGGTATAGCCTTGAACATTCTAGTTCTTGACGTGTTACATTAAGAACATGTAGCCAATACTGACCTCCTCTTTTGGGAGAAAAATCTCTTTGGAAGGCTGCAAAAAATAGATCAACTATAGTTATGGTCCCAACATCTAGGCTATGATACCATACTATAGGTTGTCATTTCAAAGTCATCTTGAAGAACATCGTAAAATGTCCTTCATCTTGGATTCAAAAGGTGAATATTAACTTTTGGAACTCATTAATGTGAAGTTTCACATCTTCCTTTGCTAACCCATTAAAAATGGGTAGATGGAATTCTAAGGCTAGCAGATCTGATGTCCTTGTAGGAATTGCAACAAGTTGTGCCATGGAAATGATCGGATTCACTAAAGGTATCTGAACTATTGGAGATTTACCCCACTCAAAGTGGATTGATTGACTAGGAGAGGGCAAGCACTAGGGCTTCCTCCTGCTCCTAAAGAACTGCTTGTAGAACTGGGATTACTAAGATCTCTTCTTTGTAGGGATATTAGACTACTTTATTGAGGAGAATATCTGGTAATAATTTTGGCCTGTTGTCTAGCCCATTCATCTCTCTCTTGCTTCTAAGCTCATCTTGATAGTCTTTTCGATCTATTTTACTGCCTTTTTTCATACGCCAATCAATTGGTCCCTATCAACCAAGATTCAGACACTGCCACTTGTTAGCGGTACCCAACAAATGCGCCACTTGTCAGGACCTAAAATGGGCCTAACACAAGCTCTAAGGCTCTAGTTGGGCCTTTATGCTCAAACAAAACACCCCATTGCCTCGAAGCCCAGGAGCATCTGGTGGCTATACACACTGACCAAACAAATCATATCACATAGATAGGGCTCCCCTTGGCTAACTAGCACAGCCCACTTTGACTCTCCTACACCTCAAGGATTGAGATGCCCCATTTAGATTGACTCATAATTTTAGAGATTAGTCTGATTGATAAGGGTACTTTTTGAGATGTGTGGTAGAAACCCAATTTTGTTCATTTTTCTCTCTTCGGTATATTTTGAGAGTTTGAAAAAAATGGTCCCTTGAATAGCTTGTTTAATACAAATTTTCAATATGGGTAACAAGATTATCCCTCATAAAGTTACAAATTTTGTGAAAAAACTCCATGTTTTGGCAAATACATTGAAAAACTCCAAGTTTTGGAAAATTTTGTGAAAAAACTTCAAATTGGGGGACTTGCTTTTTTAAATCCCCCATACAACACATAGTGTGTCTTTTAATCGATCATTCCAAAAGATAAATTATAATCCTCACTAAACAAGTCCCCCTAAAGAAACAAATCACTAACCCTACAGTTTAGGACTCCTCACCCTCTCAATATAGGTCAACATCCATAAAACAAGTGCTATGCATCTAGGATATATATTTCCAATACCATGTAATGAATGCAATGCAAAAGTGGATGATCTATTGTGCTCAACCATTTTACTTATTTAAAATAGCATTGTGCTAATGCACAAATAGTTCTCTTCATGCTTTTCATACTAATGTGTATTTGCTTCGTTGCAAATACTTGTGCTAGTGACCCCTTTAACTTTCAATTGCAACACATCCTATATGTAAAGTGCAACATAAAAATAAGATTTGAGCCTATATTCAGTACTCATAAATCCCCCTCTCCCTATCGCTAAGTGTTGTGCATACAGTGGTAGGTTTAGGGAGTATTTCAATGTATTTTTTTTGTATGGAAAACAATAAATACACACTCTAACATAAAAATATGTCTAAACTAAGGCTAAACCTCATACTTCAGTCCTACCATATGACCACTGACACATGGATAATTTTGAATATATATATCCTTTTTTTCTTTTTTTGATTTTTCTCTATTTGTTTATCAATAAATTATTGTTATTTTCTTAATCAACTTGATTAGGATTATGCACCTCATTTGGATCAAAAAATCGTAAAAAACAAGCAGATTTTCTTCATAAAATAGACATACTATTAAATTGCTTGTTTTGGGGTCATGAAAATTGAATGCATGGATGACCATCACACCTGCTATCGGTCTCTACACAGCATGAAACATTGATTCTGAGCATCTTCCACAAATCCAGATAGGCATCCTTCATCCTGTTCTTCTTCTTCTTCATCTTCTTCTTCATCTTCTTCTTCATCTTCTTCTTCTTCTTCTTCTTCTTCTTCTTCTTCTTCTCGCATGAATTACCTCTTAGAGGAGAGAGAGGGAGGAGAGAGAAAGACTAATTTATTTTCCCTTCATCCAAGCAGCCATTCTACGTATGGAAGCAAGAAATGGAGATCAAAAAATTCAAGAAATCCATGGCAATTATCAAATTGGCTACCTGTTTTTAGCCTCTCACCACCCCTCTTCTCCAAATCGACGTGATGGGGGATTGGTGTTTCCTGATCGATGCCATTTTTTAAATGGCCCCCCTCCATTTGATGAAAAAGTTTTAAATTGACCCTTTGTGGTTCTCCCCAACGGCTCCAAGCCATGCCTAACTCAAATTTAATGATCCTTTGACCCTCTAGGTGTCTGGCCTCCCGCTTCTTCCATGTCCAGCGGCGGCTGATTTGAGATCTTAAAAATTTCTTGCATCCAGCTTGAGGTCTTGAACGGCTAGAAACATGTTCTACTTCGATATAGTAGTCAAAAAATTTATGAAAAATATGCAACCACTGCAAAGGTTAGTTCTTTTAAAGAAATTTAAATTCTCATCTTCCAAAACTACTTAAAATTGTCGGATCTATGCCGTCTGCTTCTGTCAGTCTTTAAATTCCACTTAAAATTCACATCAGTTGGCACTTATCCAACATTTCTAGGTGGTTAAAACCTTCTCTCAATGCCCTATCTTGCTTTTCCAAAATATCCATGAAGCGCTACTTCTTTGTCGAAAGTAAAAACTCATCATTTCCAAATTTCAACTTTACTAAAGTCTCTGCTAAGAACTTGTGACCCCAATCTCTTCAAGATCTTGCAAACTTGGCTACCCTATAGCCCTCCTCATCTGATCCTCACTATCTAAGCATAACAGACCTGCAACTAGTTTGCCTTTCTTGTCCATAGTCTTGTACTTAGTAAACACCTTGACCTCTATTTGTTCTCCTGCTCTCTCATCTTGTGGCATCCCACACAACTTTGTGGACTAAACATCAATATCCCAATACTCATTCAGATGAGGTATCTCAACCCTTGCCTTCATAAATGTAGCAATCTCAAAGTACATCTCCAAAGAATGCACTAAGACATTACAAGAACAAGCCAAGTCACCAATTTTTAGCATGGTCTCAAGTTCTGCAATTGTATCCGTTTAAGACAAGACATCAAACAAGCCATCTATATCCTCATCATCCTATAAAATACCTATCTCCTTCAGTACTTTTCCCCTTTTTTGCATGTACTTCCTAGCAATCTTTGAATATCAAAAACCCTCTAATGATAAGAGATTGCACTATCTACATAAAAACCAACAAAACTAGAAGAATACATACTACTTCTAAGAGGCAATTATTGAGCCCACCTTGTATCCTTGTCATCACAGTAGGATAGGGGTAGCTAATAAAATTCATATTAGCACTAGCGAAGGAGAATCCCACAATGAGTCCATGTTCCTCGGATGATTGATACATACTATCATAAACTACACCGCTCTCATCCCATCTCTACTTAGACTCACACATAGGCAAAGTTATCATTCATCACCTTCATAATGAGCAAGTATCCTGTGCAAAAAAATGAAACTCCTCGTGTACATCACCTATGGATACTTGAATATTGGGACATGTTGCATACAAATCTCTTGCTACGTTGTTGGCAGCTCTCATGCACCAACCATGATCCGCATCCACTTGCTATCTCTCACTCTCATAAATCGTATGTACAATCATAGTAATCTTAAAGCTATGGTCCAACAAAGAAATGCATGGAGTAGCCCTCTCACTAATTTTGACCACAATCTTTGTAGCAGCCCGAGTGCAACGAGGCCTAAAAAAGCAACTATGAGCTACAATATGCCTAAGGTGTGTCACTCTCTACATAATGAATTGGCTGGGAATGTTAAACAACATTTGAGCATGCAAGAACACTCTCCTCATGTGACTCATCACCACTCTCATCAAACAACTCCTCTATCTAAATGCCTTGTTCTGTCGTGTCGCTACACGCACACCGTGTAAAAAAAAATCTAGAGTGTGGCTTCCTTTTAGATTTAGAGAGCCAATGCCACTTTAGGCATTAGTGTTAGTGTCCATGGTTCAAAATATTAGATTTTTTTGGACAAGTTTTTAGCCAATTTTTTATATTCTAGTTATAATCTCTTGTAAAAATCCATAAAACTATAGACAAATTCTAGATTAGGATGACATGTAAAAGAAAGCATGTAGCTTTCATCCAATTTGAGAGGATTTATGTAAAAAGAGACATTGACGAAATCGCACAACATGCAATCGTTGTTTTCAAGCAGTGAACAACACTCCAAAGTGTAAGATGAAGAAGGAGTGATCTAGCAGAATTCTCGTCAGGTGTCCTAGTATTTAATCCCCCTTTCGGAGCTAATGGAAGCATCAAATTGGCGATTTGAGTAGCATAGAGGAAGATATTATTTTATACATGTTTTTGTCTATTAGAGTTATATCTTCTCATAACGCTGAAAGAAACTAACAGGCTTCATCTCTATTAGTATTCTTCTACACTTTCTAATTCTTTTTTTTAATAGTATTCTTCTATGTCTTCAATTTCTTTGAACCCCTTGTCTTCTGTCTACTCCTCTTCCTAAATCTACCTTCACCCTGCTGTCTCTTATCTCCAAGAACTTGGCTTGAAACCTTCAACCCTTCTCTTATCTCTACCATCTCTAGAGTCTAAGCTCTTGAACCCCCATACATTCTTCTCTTGCCAAACCCCTATGGTGACCTTCAACCCTATGTGCTGTGACACCGGTTGTCTAGCTTGCACCGGATAGTGACATGATCATGTTGATGACGAGGAATGATGACCAATGGGGTTTGAGGATCAATGATGGGTTTGGTGGGTGCCCAAAAATGCAAATATTTATTCCCAAAACCCGAGAAAATGCAATAAGACTCTTTTAAATGAAAATTTAAATCTTTTTTGACAATGTATGATGCAATTCTCGTTCATATACAATAGAAATTTGTTTGATACTTGGTTGCAATATGTTTGAGGGCTGTGTCATAAAATTTAGAACTCATGCTCATAATCATGAGTTATTAATTTTTGAAAACTTGAAAAACATACTTTTAAAGGAAAAATGGTGTTTTTGGGTAATTTCGAGCAATCAAATTGTGTTCATGTGGGATAAAACTAAATGTTAATATGGATTAGAGTGTGACTTAATGTTTTGACTAAGAAAAGGCAAATAAATACATTAATTTATTCAAAATAAATCATGGAAATTTTGAAAAATGGATTTTATATTGAAAAAATAGATTTTATGTGCCAAATTTACTACTTTTAATATACGAAAAACACATGAAAATTTACTCTTTACACCTACTAACAAATGGAAAACCATAAATAATAGGAAAAAAGGGTTATGGGGAGTTAAGAGTCCATTAAAATATGATTTTATACATATCTTGACATATAGGATTCATTCGTTTTAAGTTTTTAGAAGAAGGGCAGTAGCACAAATTACTTCGATGCTGTCTTAGCAACGATGCACTGTGTTAGAGTGAAGTCATGAAAAGAATTGCTTGCACACAATCCACATTGTTTGATCTATAAGGTTACATGTTTGTGCACTTACAAGCGTTCACCTTTCAATTGTACTACATATACATATGGTATCATTTTTAAAAAATATTGGATGCATTGCACTTGATTGTTACAATCATTGACTCGATGCGTTGAGAGCATAAGGAGTCCCATGTTGTAGGATAGTATGTTTGTTCTCTTTGGGGCATGATTTGGTAAGGATTAAATTATCTCCTAGAACAAAAATTAAAAGAGTGGACTATGCTTTGCATGTGCTATATATTTGAATGGTGCATCTTGGGACCAATCCCTAAGGTGTACGAGAGCCATAGTGGGGCCATAACTATTAGCTAGGGAGTGCATCCTGTGTATGTAATATGAGGTGCTAGATACTGATCTATTTGGGGACTCTAATTCCTTGAAATTGGGGAGGGATTCCTAGGCTATAAACAGTACAAATACATGTCTAAATTAGATCAGTGTGGTTAGCCTCTAGACGCTCTTGGTGGCCACGAGGCCGTGGGGTATTTCGATTGAGAATAGAGGCTTGGCTAGAGCCCTAGAGCTAGTGTTGGGCCCATTTTTGGTCCTACCACTTTCAACATATAACAAGAAATTGAAATTTTTGATACTTCAATCCTCCATTAAAATGAGGTTAAATGAGCTTGATACAAAGAGATTTGAACATGTGGTTAAATGAGCATGATATAAACAGATTTAAACATTGGCTCAATCAATTGATTTTGATACTTTACATCTAATTTTGATTCCATACCATGAGAAGTATGTAGCTTGGTATTTTATATGATTTCAGGAGAGTTAATTATACTAAATTATTGTCCTATGATTGTTTACAGTTCTCATAGGAGTTTGATTACAATAGATTGCATTGATAATTAGTGTTTTTAAATCAATTCTTTGAAAACAATCCATCGAAATGCTAAGATCTAAGTTAAATAATACAAGGGTCCTTGATCATTTGAACTTTTATTTATTGTAAGTACCCTAAAGTTTATTTATTTGTCTATATAAAGATGCAAAATGATTGATTGAAGTACCACTTAAAATACCTCTTATGCCTTCCGATCTACTTGCACAAATGGAGTATAGACAAGTTGTAAGTTTTTAATGAAAATATATCAACATATTTTATTCTATAAACTACCATAAACAAGTTGTATAATTTTGACTTGTGTTGTTGGCTGTAGCACCCTCATCAACATGATAGCCATTCTTATGGTTGGAGGATAATTGCAAATGTTAGAAGATGGTTTAAGTTTATTTATCTTAAGGATGACCAACTTATAAAGGTGTAGAATATGTTTAACTTTAAGATAGAGTTTAACTCAAAAATATAGTCCATTGCAAAATAACACTGATATAACACTCTTTTCATTCAAATATGTGATACTTGGAAGTGGAACTATATGTGAATATTTTATCCTCATCAAATGTGTAAGTCTTCTCTAAGGATTTAGACTTTTTGGTGATTTCTAATGGCTTATATGGGAAAGGTATCATATAATTAGGTAGTGTACACTTGAAATTGAAGAGCCAACAATTCTTCAAGAGGCTCATGAAGGTATTATTGGTGGATAGTTTTCTAAAATAATTACAAAACAAATTCTACAAGTAGTTCTATGGTGATTTACAATTTTGAAAGACGTTCCTAACTATTTGAAGAAGTGCTTCATATGTCTAAAACTGGGGCAACTAAATTCTAGGGACAATATGGAAGATCATTTAGTTTTACCATGTGATTCTTTTTAGAATTGGGGATTAGTCTTTGTGGGTCCAATCAAGCCTAAGTCTAAACTATGAGATTTGGTATATATTCGTAACCATTGATTATTACATGAAGTTGAAGTCATTTTAAGAAAAGATAATTAGGCAACTAGTGCCACAAAGTTTTTGTAGAGAAATATTATTACCAAGTGTGGACGTCCAATTGAATTAGTAAGTGATCAATTTACCAATTTTCTATGCTCAATTTATTAATGATATGATTAAATAATTGACACAAATAAGCTTTATTGTACATAAGAGGTCTACTCTTTATTATTATCATCATAATGGTTAAGCAAATAATTTTAAATAGATTATAATTCGTATTTTAAAGAAGCTTGTTGAAGGAAATAGATTCAATTGCAATCAGAAGTTGGACTGAACCTTGTGATCTTTCAAGCTAACACTTAAGGAGACAAATAATTACATGTTGGAGATTAATGTTGCACCCCTCAATGCAACTACATTGTTGTGATGCTGCATGTCTACCACTGTAAATCTAAGGGCAGAGTTTTTTTGCTAAGAATTTAAAAACATTAGTCAACGTCATTAGGAGTTTAGTTTCCATTGTGTGTATCTTTTGTGTTTGCATTATGCATGTGCACATGTAGTTAGGCTAGGCACATTCTCTTCAGTGCATTCATAATCTTTATGTGGAGCATCAATTGATTGGTTGTATATCATGGATCCAATCTTTCCTATTTTCTTAAATCATGAGTGCATGAGCACGAAGTTTTGTTTCAAATCATATGTTCTCATTGGGGCGCATTGCATGAAGATAAGGTTCTTTTGGCAAGATCATGAATATGGCTCCCTAACCTTGAGTCCACAGAAGTAATATTGACTTCAACAAAATTTCTTATCACACCAGCAAGTTCGACAATTCTAAAGAAAACTTGGACCAATGTTGATTTTCCAATCCCAGTTCTTCCTACCTTATGCTCATCGGCTATTTCCAGACTTCCTTTCAGAATTCTGTGAAGCCTTGATGGAAAAGTTGCTAGGAAAGCTACTTGAAGAAATTGACTAAATGTTTGACATAGGGTTTGAATATCAAAATAAAGTTCATAGTAGAGCAGGATGAATTGTCAGGGCACATGAATATGTAGTGGATGGTTTTGAATGCTTTGCCTAGGGCCACCTTATCACTTTGATTTTTGCTACTAACAACTGTGGCATAAAAAATGATGCAGGGACAATCTTGGTATTGGGAAGGGAACTCATAGTTATTCCCAAACTAATACATCCTTTGCCTCTTGCCATTATGTCATTAGAGACATCGTCAAATGGTCACTTGGAAGACACATGGATGCAAGAGCTAAATATCCAAAGACCACCTACCCCTACCTCTGGCCGTCTTCAACCTTTTGATGATCGTGGATTACTAGCATGGATAAGATTAGATTGTTAATATTTTTGCCATGAAGCATTACACGTAGATTGATGACAGTAGCCTTGATGCTGACTATGCTTCAGAAAAAGCAACAACACTATAATGAAAGCCTTGATGTCAGTGTCATAAGTAACGGAAGCTTTTCTAAAGCTTTGTTGAGGAAAAGCACTGAGCGTGACCAACAAGCATATAAGGCGTCGGAAGAGCCAAATGCCGAGCCAAAGGTGGAGGAGGGAGGAAGTCGTTGAAATGCAGAAGCGAGAGAGTCGAAAGAGGAATGTGACAAGGAGGAGAAGCTGACAACAAAGAATGCAATAGAAGAGAAGGATGATGAGAGAGCACTAGACAAATCATCGGCGAAGACGGCAGGTAGAAGGACGAGAAGACGAAGAACGAAGGGTGGAGGCATCGATGAGCTTTGCAAAATAGCAAAAGGTGACGAAGAGACGATATCAACAAGCTCTTCAGAAGACGAAGGAAGAGTGTTGAAGCTGCAGACGTGGTCCTGAAGATGGAGAACGTGAAAATGATGGACTGAGGAGCGACAGAGAAGGAAGGTGTTGCGACAAAGCTACGCCGGGTGACGAAGAAGAGGCTCTCGTGCTGAGGCGGGAACGAGTCTATGGCGAAACACGATGACGACTAAGGTGGTGCTAAAGCTGGTGAGCTAAGAAGATGTTGCGGTGATGAACGTGCTGAAGGGGTTGTCTCGTAGCCGAATAGGCCACTGTAATGATAAAGGAGCTCTACAGAAGATGATGGCAAGCTGAAGGAACAGAACCAGTAGACAGCCTCTTATTTCCATCTCCTTCTGGCCACTTCCACCATCCTAGCGTTCCGTTGAGCCTTCTCAATCTGATAAAGAGCATGCTACATGTGCAAAGTGATAAATCCATATCAAATAGAACACACATGCACCCAAGAATCTACACACCTCTGATACATTCGTGCATACATCTTGCATTCTATCAATCCCATCTATTTTTGCTGGTGATGGTCTTCGCCCATAAGGCCCACACATATGCCCAAAAATCAAAACCTCTTCAACTCCAAAGACAGACTTTTGTCCAGAAAGAGTTAAATGCACCTCTTCTAGATGCGTCAAAATCCTCTCACAATCCACAATATGGTCTGCAACAAACTGTCTGCATCCATGAGCATCCATCTCTTCATTCTTTTCATCCACTGCACACCCTTTGATTGGAACATCATCCAAGAAGGGCATTGTCAATTGTGGTCTAAAATCCCTGAGGACCCTATTCATAGCATTTGCCATGTGTGCCACTGAGTTTGTTGCACCCTGTGGGAGAGTACACATCCGTACTAACCCCAGAGGAGTCTTCATGGTTGTGATATCCCTGCTTTCAATTGCAAGCTGAAACTCATCATACCCCGAGCAAAGTTCACCCAAAGAATAGATTGCTCTGCCTATAAAAGCCTCTACAAATTCATCAACCACAGGACTTGCACCCACATTTCTTATGGTCACTTTATTGACCGGTTGCATGTCTTGAATAAATCTCAAAGCCCCATTCTTTTTGGGCACAGTAAACCAACGATTTGAGTACGAGGCTAAAGAAGGCTCCAAGATCTTCATGCAAATCTTTTCATTTAGCAAATCCATCAGCTTTGGCAAGTAAGCTTTAGGCACTGGAATAGGCCTTAAGTTCCATGATACATGTGGCACAGTAAATATGACCATAGGAGAGACAACATTTGGATCCACACAACCTATTTTAGTTGGCTGAAATGAAAATGCCTTTGCATGTCTAGCCAACATCCGCATAAAACAGTCTCTCTCAGCAGGTAAAAGAAACCCTTCTACACCAACTTTCAATTCTTATAAAGTTTCAGATGTAAACTGATGACCTATATCTTTAGGATCACGTAAGCTTGGCTGACTTGACACTTTTTCATACAAACCCTCACTCTCTGGTGGAAGTGGCAAAGCAATTAGTTTCACCTTTTTGTCAATTGTCTTATACTTTGTCTCCACAAGTGCTTCAGCCTATTTTAAGCCTTCCTGCTGAGCAAACAATTCTATAACATCATACATATCCAAAGAACATACTGACAACACTCTATTTTCAACCTCATTTTCTGCATATATAGTTGCTGAAATTTCAGTCATAGTGTCATTAATATTCATCCCATAAAAGATGCCTAAAGCAAGATGAGGGACTGAAGTAGATTTTGTAAAGTGAAAAGGATGTAGTGGAAGAACTGCCTAGTGGCAATGGCATAAGTCTAATAGAGGCAATGTGTGTTAATGGCATTAATGCTTCTAATTTACAAGTAATTAGGAGATGTCGAAAGGCCAAAGAGAGAGATAGAGATAATGTAAACCCTATTGAGGAAACCCCAAAACAGGATGATAAGGGCAAGAAAAGTCTTAACCTTGATGTGCAAGGTGGTTCTTTGAAGGCTATTAATGACAAAGCGGACCTGAATAAAGAGTCAATGAAGAAGAAAGTGAGGGCTAAGAAAGAGGTATCTAAGCATATGAAGTGACCAAGAGAGAAGATGGTTTGGTGGGAGAAGAAGACTATTGCTAGCTTTCAGGAATTTGAGCTAGCAAGTTCTATATCAAGCCCAATGTCAACCTCTTAAAATTAATTACAATATTCCCAAGAGTACATGAGGAGTTTAAACAGATCCTTCATATTGAATATTTTGTTTGACCATGCCATTGGTTTGACCATGCCAAAAAACATTGGTGGTTTGAGCATGCCAAAAAACATTGCCAGAGGGTGCCAACTTATGTTGTCAACGATATATTGGTGGACCATGCCATTGTGGATACAGGATCCTCCATCAATATTATGAGCTTGGAATTGATAGAGAGGCAAGGATTAGAGATCCAGAAATATGCCTCCACAATTCTAAGGATGGTTGATGACAGTTTGAGACAACTAAGAGATTGTATTACCAAAGTCCATGTAACCATTGCCAATGTTGAATGCATCCTAGACTTTAGGGTCATTAGGTTTTTAGGGTAGCCAAGCAACCAAGTGCTATTAGGCAAGCCGTGGATCTTGCAATCTGATTGTCAAGCTATGATCCAGGGAGAATTGCACACCATGATATGCTTCAAAGTTATTATAGGTTAACTATGTTATTCTAGAAGGTTTTGTGTAAAACAAGTTGCTTTTCAAGGAGTTTTCCCTATACTAAATGAAGAGATATATGCTACGGAGTTGGCTTATTTGTGGTTGCATAATGATGGTTTCAAAGCTAGAGGGGTTGAAGCTCCTTCTTCTATCTTACTAAAGGGAAACTAGAACTAGATGCTAGATAGAGGCAAAAAATGCTTTTATGTGCATGATAATGAGACAAATGTGAGTATGTCTTGTGAGATAAAACTATTTGAGCAAATTGTACAATGAATTTGGGGGTACTTGACTCTACCTTATGATCTAGAGAGAATTGCCCGTGTGATATGATTCAAATTTATTTTAGGTTAAATTTATCACTTGGTCCATATGTTTTTGAGTATTTCATGTAGTAGGATATATATGGAAACATGGTATTTGGTGTAAATATGTTATGCAAGGCCACATGAAATTTTGATGATGTATGATCCAAGAGGCATTGGTTGTATGCTCATGTGGATGATAGGACCTCAAAGAAATAGGTGATAGGTGAATACGAGTTCTCATCAAACAAAGAAGAGAAAGAAGGATAAACATGGCATCTAGTCATCATGATGGAGACAACATGGATTGACAGACCAAGACTACAAAAAAACTCCATGCAAAGATAGCATAAAGAGGTTCCCTCTATAATACACACAACTGGTGCAAGTGCCAACAATTTGCAATAATGCAGATATTGGAGCTCCAATCACAAACTAGATAATGGAAGTGATCTTGAATAAAGTTATAGAGTTGGTAGAGTTTATAAACTTCAAGCTCCATCTAGTCCATGCCCTCATTGATGTACTAGTGAAGGAAAACCTTGCAATGGAACACGATATTAAAGTGCATGCTAATGTTCTTAGACATCTCCAAGATGGAGATGAAGTTGTCGATGAAGGTGGTAGATTATTGCACAAACTAGAGAACTCAACATCACTATACCTTGACCATCACCATGTGCAACAAATAGATTACTCAATTAATGAGCACAAAAGAGTATCCTACATAAAGTCAACTAGCAACAAGATCAACAAGTGTTGACGGTTATCCACCCATCGGTTGGTCAGTAGAGGTGCCAAATGAGCTATAACCAATGCTTACCCGGGATCACCTCAAAGCAAGAGAGTACCCATATCCTTAATGGAATTGGATGCTCTAGAGGGGCATTCTAGTAACAAGACTTCGTTAAGTGATGAATCAAGAGAGAAGTCCACTATGGAGGACATTTATCAGGTAACTCTAAACGAGCCTACAAAAGCTTAGGATAGAATCTGAGATACAGATGTGATAGAAATAGACCTTGATACGTCGAATGATTCATGACCGATCAAATTAGAGTCTATACTCAACATGAAGGAAAGACGTGACTATGTGTCCTTAATCCATGAATTCTGTGATATATTCCCATGGAGTTATGATGAATTGAGGGCTATTCCCCCCATCTTAGCCATGCATACCATTCCCGTGAAACATGGGAGTCGACCTCCAATAGAAAGTGAGATGCATGACTTTTGAGTTAAGGGGTGGGCTATTTGAAGAGTTAGAGAAACTACATAAGACTGGCTTGATATTTCCCGTGCAACATACAAAGTGGTGACTATGAGTGGTTATTAAAAAGAAGATGAAGGATCAAATCTAGCTATGCAATGATTTTAGAGAACTTAACTAACAAATAGTTAAGTATTATTATCTACTGGCATTTATTGATTCAACTAGCAGGTAGGGATATATACTCGTTTATGGATTGTTTCGTTGGTTATAATCAAATGGATATTGTAGAGGAGGACAAGCTAAAGACAACATTCTTAACCATATTTAGAACCTTTGCGTATCATGTCATAGCCTTTGGATTATGTAACACACCGGGTTCTTGGCAATGTATGGCCGACAAAATCTTTGATGACATTTTTTTAGAAGAGCTAAAAGTCTTCATTGATGATTTGGGGGTAGCTACTAGTAGGAAAAGGTAGTTGATAATTTTGTGAAAATGTTTTGAGCGATGTGGGCAGCTTTGCATTGCCCTATATCCAAGGAAATGTGTCTTTGGAGTGCCCTATGGATTATTACTAGGCCATGTAGTTAGTTTGATTGGAATCACCACAAATCCAAAAAAGATCAAAGTCATTGTCGTTATGAGTTTATCAAGAAACCCCAAGGAAGTGTATAGTTTCCTGTTGTCAATCGAATATTACTACTGACAATTCATTAATACACTTGCTGAAAGGACATTAAAAAAATTATTATCCTTCAACTAGTCATTTGTCTGGAGTGATATGTGTAAAATATCCTTTGAGGATGTGAAGAAGGAATTGGATAAATCACCAATCCCCTGAGAGCACCTAGAAGAGGTGAGATTTTCTATGTGTTTTTAGTAGCCATGACGTATAGTATTAGCTCTACTACTCAAATATGGGAGGAGAAATGGTACCATCGAATTGCATTCACTACTCGAAAATTGGGTGTGTCTAAACTTAATTATACATATATGGAAAAATTGTGCCTAGGAATGGTCTTTGCTATGAAGAAATTCAAGCACTATATCCTATACAAGAAGTAGTATTTTATACAAAGGCAAAAGGGCTGAGGTTATTATTGAACAAGCTACAACCACCCAATCGCTTAGCAAAGTGGTTAATCATTTTGCAAGAATTTGATTATAAGATCAAGAGTAAGGCACCGAGATTGCAAGGCTTTGTGGAGTGTCTCGTAGACTTTGGAAAGATGAAAGAAGTATTAGCTGAAGTTAGAGGCCTTGAGTTTTTGTTGAAAATAGACACAACCTCCATTCCATCCTGGTATGCTACAATAACACATTATCTATCTACCAGAGAGACTAGAGCCTCTCTATCTAAGGCTGAGAGAGGGAAGATTAAACAACAAGCCTTAAAGAGTGCTTTAATTTTGTGGGAACCCTATATTGATAAGGGGTAGATGATGTTTATCATTATTGTGCTATGCTTGATGAGGTTCCATTTATCTTGAAAGAGTGTCATGACTCCACTTGTGGAGGACACTTTGGTGGATGATTGACTACACAAAAAGCCTTAAGAGATGGATATTAGTGATTTCCATCTTCCAAGATGCATTTGCATATGTAAAGAGGTGTGATATATGCCAGAGGCATGATATTCCTTATTGAATCGAAAGCCTCTCTATTTTACCTTTGCACCTTTAAAAAAAACCGATTTTATACACACAAACTAGTAATCCAATGTGGTGTCAAGGGTACTCCTTTTTGTACCACCAAGCCTTACTTTTAGTTCAAAATATTAATTAAAATTGACTTATTATCAAATTAGTGTCATAAAAGTATAATCTAAGTGTGATATATTTAATGTTTTGAGTTGTGATCTATATCTAAGTGTTGTACATGTTATAAAGTGTTGTACTAATTATTAAAGATAATTGAAAAACAATCCTAGAAATAGAGACCTTCACAAGCATCTAGGTGTGGTATATTTAACATTTTGTGTTGTGATGTATATGCAAGTGTTGTACATCTTATAAAGTCTTGTGTTGATGTAATAAAGAAAAGTAATGCCTTAGCCAATATTTAGCCTTAGGTTTAGGGTTAGATATAAAAGGCTAAGTTGTAACTTGCCAAGAATCTTTTTCCAATTTGAAACATTTTTTGTTTGAGGTTTCCACCTCCCACCATCCATTGAGTGTGCATACTCTTTGGCCACCATGGTATTGGGGTGGATTCCATGCCCCTCCATAGCATGAGGAGGATATCATGCTACAACCACTCATGAATGATTCTCAGCCTTTGTATCAAATTGGTAACATGATTCATGACAACCTAGCTACCTTGGCTATGACTTTCTTGACATTATTGTAAATTTCTTGTATTTTTAGTATTTTAATTTTTTGTGAAAATTAGCTTCTTTACAATGGTATTAGACCGTTGAATTTGATTCTTGACAAGGTCATTTTCAAGTCTAGATCTAGTTACCAATAGCATACAGGGTAACTAGGGTTCAAGATTTGGTTACAGGACTTGGTACAGCTCAAACTGTGACTAGTTAGGGTTTCTCGTAGTTAGTCTCGACCAATATTAGAGCTCCTAGAGAAGATATGAAGAAGAAATGGTAGGTTCTTAGACATTTTAGCAATTCGTGATCAAGAAGAGGTCCATTTTGAAGATTCTTGGTGTAGTTGGCATTAATGAAGATTAGAAAGATCTTAAATAGGTTTACTTATTTCTAATAAAGAGTTACCTCTCTTTCTCTCAAGCTTTCTCACAAGCTCCCACGGAGATTACTGCTTTAATATTTCTTTTCCTTCCATTATGAGCTTCAAGGATATCATAGGCTTCTTCCTTACCATGATTTCTACATATAGATTACCATTTAGACAAGGAAGCTGAGATTGAACACCATGTGGATCCCAAGATACATTGGCGTGAATTGTGCTAAATTTCAGCATGCCATATCTCAATCTTTAACCTCCAGCTTCATTTGTGCTACAGTCATGCTCTATACTCTCTAATAAAGAGCTCTTAATTGTTATATTCAAGCTCATTCTCTTCCCTTGAGACTTTGAAGCTTTATGGAAACCCTAGCTATGGGGCAGATTCAAGACAACAAGCATATTTTGACAATTTCTTGAAGATTTAAGAGGTCTTTTGTGCTCCTTGGCCTTAGAAAGTAGAAGACAAGCATCTACATTCATCATTGAGTTGAGATTGGAGCTTCTTAGCATGATTTGAAGCAATTTCTTTATTCCAATTTGGAGGAAAATAGGCAGTCATGAGTTTTTTCAAATTTTTTTCTTTAATGAGGCTCAATCCCTAGGGCTTATGATGTATTCAACTCAAGGAAGGTGGGAGTAAAGCCACACCGCCAAGATTTGGCCAACATTTAAGTATATCATCAAGGTTGGTGGCATTTTTCACTCTCGTGGACACTTTAATGAAGACTTTTACTCAAGCATGGAGCTCTCATAATCCATAGGAGCATTCTTCATTTCTTGAAGATAAAGGTACATGGGGAAAGAATTATGGGACCAAAGCTGAACCTATGGCACTCAATCTTGATCAATTTGGGAATAGATTTTGTAAAGGATTGATCAATTGAAGCCCATTCATTAAACTTCATCAACAACAAGCACTATTCCTATCACTTAATGCTTTTAATCTCTTTTATTATCCCATTATTGAGCTAATCCTATTATTGAAAAAGAAATATCAGGAGTAATTGATCATCAAACTTGATATTGAACAGTATATAGAACCTAACATAGAGTTCATTGTGATTGTTTCATATTTTCATATCCTGTCCACTCATGATTAGTGTCAAAATTGGTTGTAAGGAACATTGATTCATTATCTACATTTTGTAC